>NC_064628.1:532915434-533216812 GCF_023864275.1 Schistocerca cancellata | reverse complement strand
GCTCAAGGTAGTTTTCAGATAAAGCACTTAAAAAAATTTCACAGGATTCCTTGTCCCTGCCACCCGTTATGAACGTTTGAGTCTCCCAGTCTATATCTGGCAAATTAAAATCTCCACCCAGAACTATAACATGGTGGAGAAATCTACTCGAAATATTTTCCAAATTATCCTTCAGGTGCTCAGCCACAACAGCTGTTGAGCCAGGGGGCCTATAGAGACATCCAATTACCATGTCTGAGCCTGCTTTAACCGTGACCTTCACCCAAATCATTTCACATTTCGGATCTCCGTCAATTTCCTTCGATACTATTGCACTTCTTATCGCTATAAACACGCCTCCCCCTTCACAGTTCAGCCTGTCTCTACGGTATACATTCCAATCTGAGTTTAGGATTTCATTACTGTTTACGTCTGGTTTCAGCCAACTTTCTGTCCCTAGTACTATATGGGCATTGTGACCGTTTATTAATGAGAGCAGTTCTGGGACCTTTCTATAGACGCTCCTGCAGTTTACTATTAGCACATTAACATTGTTATTCCCTGTTGCATTTTGCCTACTCCTACCTTGCCGCGTCTCAGGAGGCGTCTTGTCGGGCCTAGGGAGGGGATTCTCTAACCTAAAAAACCCCCATGTGCACTCCACACGTACTCCGCTACCCTTGTAGCCGCTTCCGGCGTGTAGTGCACGCCTGACCTATTCAGGGGGACCCTACATTTCTCCACCCGATAGCGGAGGTCGAGAAATTTGCACCCCAGATCTCCGCAGAATCGTCTGAGCCTCTGGTTTAAGCCTTCCACTCGGCTCCAAACCAGAGGACCGCGATCGGTTCTGGGAACGATACTACAAATTGTTAGCTCTGATTCCACCCCGCGAGCGAGGCTTTCCGCCTTCACCAATTCCGCCAACCGCCTGTACGAACTGAGGATGACCTCTGAACCCAGACGGCAGGAGTCATTGGTGCCGACATGAGCAACAATTTGCAGTCGGGTGCACCCAGTGCTCTCTATCGCCGCCGGTAGGGCCTCCTCCACATCTCGGATGAGGCCCCCCGGCAAGCAGACAGAGTGAACACTGGCCTTCTTCCCCGACCTTCCCGCTATTTCCCTAAGGGGCTCCATCACCCGCCTAACGTTGGAGCTCCCAATAACTAATAAACCCCTCCCCCCGTGTGCCTGCTCGGACCTTGCTGAAGGAGCAGCCACATGTCCACTCACAGGCAGAGCGGGCGATGCCACACGGCCAGCCTCCACATTGACCCTCCGCCTCGTGCGCCGCGAACGCCGCTGAACCCGCCACTCCCCTTGGGGAGAGGGTGGCCCAACCGCGCCCGGTACCCGCGAAGATGTCTCGACAGCAGGGACAGTGTGTGAAGCATGTAACACCTGGGGTGTACCCTGCGACGCACCAGACTCCCCACTGCCGCTACACTCCGAGGCAGCAGCCTGAAGACGGCTGACCGCGGCCATCAACACGCCCAGCTGTTCGCGAACAGTGGCCAGCTCCTCCTGCGTCCGTACACAGCAGTCACACATCCTATCTATCCTAAGGATCAATTTACTGAAGAGAGTTGTTCAACCTTTAACTAGACTGCTAATTCACTAAAGGCGGCTGTTTATTCAAAGACTGGGGTTGCTAGCCACTTGTTGTAGAAAACAATGAAAATTGCACTACCTGTCTCTGGACTGTATTGAGAACAAACACTAGCACTACTGGCACTATGGTTGACTAAAGGGACTCTCTCTGACTGTATTCAAAACAAACACGAAATCTATGGAACACTATTAATAGCACCAGACAATTAAAGCTTCCTAAAAGCAAATACACACGGAAGAAGTGACAAGTAAGAAAAATACAGTTAATACTTAAATTAAGGTAGCTCGCTGCACAGCAGCACTGAGTAGCTGCATTATTCCCATGTATTCCATGTTTGTTCCCATATGTGCCTTAAATTGTAGAACAAAATTGAAGTAGTAATTAAGGTAAAGTAAATTACAGATTGCGCCTCCAATGGCGTGCGTTCCTTGTAGAACATAACATACAGCAGTCTAAAGGGTGACGGAAAAATACATAACAAACATTCATTCAGAAATATATTCACAATTTAAGTTATTATGCACTGGATGCATAAGAGGTCTGTAAGGAAGCCATATATATCTCAACAAATGAAATACATTTCGGAGCCGGAGAGGCTTTGCCAAATTAGAACAGTTCTGACTTTAGAAACAACGTAAAAGTAGATTCCGGGAATAAAAAAATTGAAAGAATAGTATTCTGCCTCTAATCAATAAAACTGTCCACATCTTTGTAGCCCACATAAAGCAATAGAGAAAAAATTTTGAAAGCATTCCTTGTATTTGTTATTCTTCTTCAGCTTAAAATGTTCTTCTGCAATATAAAACATTTACTCTTCTAAGTTCGAAGTTTTGTTTGTTAACACGTAAAACACACACTGTCCCAGAAGCCACGAAAAACTGTTATTCTTTGCGGACGGGTAACATTTCCGGTCGGTTTGTAAAGCTTCAGTTATCGGTATATGACTTTCTGCGGTTCTGCTGATAGTGCTAATTTCTTCCTATTCCAGTTCCAAATTCTGATTCTATTTTCACAAAAGAACATGTGCGCTACAGTTTCTAGAAGCCGACATTTGTCGCAGTATGGAGATGATCTCAATTTGATTTTCCATAATCGTTCCGCTGTGGGTATGGTTTCGTTTACAACGTCGTACCATACGGCACTGACCCTAGTTGGTAGAATTTTATTGTTGATATTTTTCCAGTCATTCAACCATTTTTTAGTAGTTTAGTTTACCTGAATTGGGTTGTGAAGACCATGTCTGGTAATATAATCATAGACGGTTCTAGTGTTGGTTTCTGCTGGTAGAAGTCTTATACAGCTGCAATCGACACAGTACCTTCGGACGTAATGTACGCTGGCATCTAAATGTGCTACATTAATAGGACCGTTCCTATCCCCAGGATCTAACGAGAAGAACAGAAGTTTCGTGATGCCTGTTTTAGTGGCATGTATTAGTTTAAATGCACGAGTTAGAAACAGTGCGTCACATCTTGATTTAACGTCTTTAATTCCAAGTCCTCCATTTTCCCTCTGCAAAGTCGCCGTGTGGATGGATGCTTTGAAGATACTTTGTTTCCACGTATACCAACACGCTGCAGCTAGTATTTTGTGTGCGGTGACCTGCGGTATCGGTAAGACTGCTGCGACATGATACATTTTGCTAAGTATGTATGTATTTATAAACTGAACTTTCTGCAGTCGGTCTAACGATCGCATGTCATGGTCCTTCAACAAGGCTCCGATGACATTAAGTTTCCATTCCCAACTGTTCATAGCCCGGAGCTTGGGATTCGCCCTTAACCACAATCCGAGTTGGAGTCTCTCTTCAGTTACATCTAACCAGTGCGCACCTATTGCACTATCGTAAGAACCGAGATGCAGTATTTTGGATTTAAAATTTTGTAAATTTGTGGTAAGATCTTATGGGACCAAGCTGCTTAGGTCATCGGTCCTTAAGCTTACTCACTACTTAATCTAACTTAAACTAACTTGCGCTATGGAGAACACATACACACCCATGTCGGAGGGATGACTCGAACCTCCGACGGTGGGCACTATCAGGACACAGCAATCAACCTCTCTGCAGCACCTTTCTACACACGCTCCTCGTCAGACGCGAATTCCCATCTTTGCCGCATACCACATGCGCGGTACCTTCCACCCTCCGCCCCCCCCCCCGCCCCCTCCCCTCGGCCATTATTCGACTCGCTCACGGCCACACTGTATTCTCGCGAAGGTTCGGACGTTGACGTGCGTCTAGCACAGAAAAATTTCGATTAACCGTAGAGACCTGAATAATTATTCAGGATGTTTCTGTTTCTGAAGGTGGCAGGTATAAAATACAGGGAGCGAAAAGCTATTTACAATTTGTACAGAAACCAGATGGCAGTTATAAGAGTCGAGGGACATGAAAGGGAAGCAGTGGTTGGGAAGGGAGTAAGACAGGGTTGTAGCCTCTCCCCGATGTTATTCAATCTGTATCTTGAGCAAGCAGTAAAGGAAACAAAAGAAAAATTCGGAGTAGGTATTAAAATCCAGGGAGAAGAGATAAAAACTTTGAGGTTCGCCGATGACATTGTAATTCTGTCAGAGACAGCAAAGGACTTGGAAGAGCAGTTGAATGGAATGGACAGTGTCTTGAAAGGAGGATATAAGATGAACATCAACAAAAGCAAAACGAGGATAGTGGAATGTAGTCGAATTAAGTCGGGTGATGCTGAGGGAATTAGATTAGGAAATGAGACACTTAAAGTAGTAAAGGAGGTTTGCTATTTGGGGAGCAAAATAACTGATGATGGTCGAAGTAGAGAGGATATAAAATGTAGACTGGCAATGGCAAGGAAAACGTTTCTGACGCAGAGAAATTTGTTAACATCGAGTTTTGATTTAAGTGTCAGGAAGTCGTTTCTGAAAGTATTTGTATGGAGTGTAGCCATGTATGGAAGTGAAACGTGGACGATTAATAGTTTGGACAAGAAGAGAATAGAAGCTTTTGAAATGTGGTGCTACAGAAGAATGCTGAAGATTAGATGGGTAGATCACGTAACTAATGTTGTAACCTCCCCGCAGATATATAATAATAAAATGACAATGATAATGAAAATGTTCCAATCCCCACAAAACTGAATAATAAAAATGTGCTAAGTGAAACCTCCCAAGAAAAATTAAAGACAATGGTATTGAGCTAATATGTAAACTCCCCACAAAATTGATAAATGAAAATTGACTAAAAAACCACTATAATATCAGTTAAATAATGAACCATGAACCGTATGTAACATCTCAACAGCAATAATTAAACCTGACAAATTTTATAAGGGCAGCTGCGCTGACCTACGGCCCTGTGAAATAATTAAACCTGATAAATTCTTACCTCAGTAAAACTGCATCTATATCTGCTCTTATTTTTCGGCATTTCGTGCAATGCTGGCCTGTACTTAATTTTGATTGTTGGAGGGAATGCATAGGAAATGTTATTTAACTTGAAATGAATCTTTTTCTTTAAAAGGTTACTTTATAGAAAAATTATTATTGGGGCATTTTTTTGACAAATTAATTACAATTAACACACGTTATTAGCTGAGCGCAATGCTGCTTCATTACCTTTTACAATATTACACATCGTCCTGAATCGTGACCAGAGTCGCGGGAAGATCGCGCCGCCGACGCATGCTGACGTCTGCTCGGTACAACTCACTACTCGCTACTACTGTATCCGACTGTCTACACGCAACAACTGTCGTCTCGCGCGGTCAAGCGCAGACTAGCAACTATAAATAACTCTCTGGTCAGAGATTCTGTCATGCCTCGCCATCGCTGGTAATGAATACATACGCGTTTCATAACCTTCCACTGGGGGGGCAAAAATTTGGCAGCGATGGTGAGTCATTTGGACTTGCCATGAGCAACAAATTTTTTCTTAACTAATTAACTTTACAATTACAGAATATATACAGATATATATAGGTGTAGAACATGAAGTAAATATAGTGCACATGCACTGAGTACAGAACATATCATGTAATGACAAAATATATATACAATGAGTACAAAACATGTTAACAAATGACATAAGTGCACACGCACTGAAAAACCCTTTAGCATTTTCACAACAAATAAACATAATGATTACAAATCACATCGACAAATGACATAAGTGCACATGCACTGTAGTTCAGAACATATCAGCAAATCAAAAAAATGTATATGCAGTGAGTAGAAATCATGTTAAAAAATGACACAAGTGCACACGCGCTGTAGTTCAGAACATATCAACAAATCACAAAAAATGTATGTGCAATGAGTAGTAATCATGTTTACAAATGACAAAAGTGCACATGCACTGTAGTTCAGAACATATCTAGGAATCACAAAAAATGTATAGACCATGAATACAAAAAAAATGATTTTCACTATGTTACAAGAATTAGGATAGAAAGGGAAGGATTGCGTCATGGTTGTAGCACTTTAGGTTGCACGCAGCTGCACTGAAAGTCCATATCGTTCTACAGAAGCACAACACCAAGTGAGACAATCTGAAGTTCTTTTCCTTGATGTATTAATCAGCGTAGCCAAGACACTGAAATGCCGTAGTAATATTCCATGTTACCCCTTTTGGTAGTACATTAGGTACACCAAACAGTGGGACCATAATAGCATCTCAACGCTCATGGTGGTGGACAGCATGTCGTGTCAACACCACATTCTTGTAAAGTACACCAACGTAGAATTAGTGCAAGAACCAAATATAGTGCTCCATGGTCATGAGGATATACAGGACAAACGGATACTGCAGTAATTCCAGATAATTGGGTTAGAAGATGAAGAACATTAAGTCAGATACTAGTCTTCATTGAGAATTACACTAGTAGTTAGTGGCACTCATTGCCCAGTTATTGAACATTTCTGTACCATGTATGTAGTATTACAGAATAATGTTCATGAGTAACTTTACAGAGAACATTGGCACTCATTGCCTAATTACCATCTAATTACAAACCATCAGAAGTCATCATAGTATTACAAAATTCATTTGGTCATACTAATCATTGGCACTCATTGGCCATCTTATTACAATAATCAGTGGCATTCATTGGCCAGTTACAAAGCATTTTTTTTGTATTCTCCAGAAGTCATTATTCAAATGAGTTAATTATTGGCATAGCATTTATACATAATTAGTAATCATGGGCATCATAAGTAATCTTATTACAATAAACAGTGGCATTCATTGGCCAGTTACAAAGCATTTTTTTATTATTCAGAAGTCATTACTCAAAATAAGTTAATTATTGGCATAGCATTTATACATAATTAGTAATCATGGGCATCATAAGTAATCTTATTACAATAAATAGTGGCATTCATTGGCCAGTTACAAAGCATTTTTTTTGTATTATTCAGAAGTCATTACTCAAAATGAGTTAATTATTGGCATAGCATTTATACATAATTAGTAATCATGGGCATCATAAGTAATCTTATTACAATAAACAGTGTCATTCATTGGTCAGTTACAAAGCATTTTTTTTGTATTATTCAGAAGTCATTACTCAAAATGAGTTAATTATTGGCATAGCATTTATACATAATTAGTAATCATGGGCATCATAAGTAATCTTATTACAATAAACAGTGGCATTCATTGGCCAGTTACAAAGCATTTTTTTTTTTTTGTATTATTCAGAAGTCTTTATTGAAGTGACATACTATTCAGAGCTGATCAGTATTATTCAGAACTCTCTTCAACTAGTAGCATTATTTGGGACTGGTAATTACTTTGTTTGCTTTTGAGTTATTGCTGCAAATGAAGATGTGTAACGTCATTCGTCATGAGTCAGCTGTAGCAAGGTTATGAAACAAAGGCAGTATATGTGATCACATTCATAAACGACACAGGTTTAATAAACAACTGCTTATAGTACATTAATTTCATGAATAATTTCTCCTGGAAAAAATACAAAAATGGATTATTAGACTGAAAGAAGAAACGCATTTTATGATGAAAAGTAGTGAACTTCGAATTAACAGGTAGTGAAAGGTGTATAAAATGTGTTCCTTAGCTGTCCTTTCCAAAACCTTCAGTCATGATACTATGCAATACAACACATTCTGTCAAAGCGACTGCAACAAATACTTAAATAACTACATAGCATAAATACATAAACTTCAACATCATCCTCATCTGTAAAGAAGAAACTTCATTATCCATCACTTCATTATCATAACTCCATTATTATCATCACCTGTAAAGAAAAACTTCATTATTCATAGTAGCATATTCTTCATCATTATTCATCATCTTTCATTATCATCTGCAAAAAAAACACTTCATTATTCATTACACAACTATTCCTTATTTCTAGCATATTTCCTCACTAAAACTAAGATGTGAAGTTCTGTCTGACAGCCTGCATCAATCGCTTCGTATTCTGAAAGAAAAAATTAGTTAAGACTGCTATTCTACGATGTGTATAGTATATTTTTGTTAATGCTTGTTAATTCTGATCCATTTACTCTTCCTCATAAGGTTTTTGCATCTTCTTTCGTTTATTCCATAGGTGAAATTCCCATTTCTGTTTAATTTATTTCCTTTACATGTTATTTCTTTCTGAAAATGATGAACAAAGATTAATGTCTTGCATTTAATTCATATACCCATTAGATAAAAACTGGTTTATAGCAACATAATTTGAGCATACAGCATACCATGACAGAAAACATAATATGTCAAAAAACATAGATAGTGTTCAGATGCAAAAATGTACGCAGAATATCACAATGCAGCAGCAAAAAATGTAAAATTAGTCACGATGTTGAGATATCATAAGGCAAAGATGTCAAAGTCAACTGGTGTTTGCTATATCTTAACTAATTCACAGTGCATACAAACAAAACATGAAAACAATCGTACATACATAAAAATGATGACAAGAAATGTGACTTTCTTTGTGTTCAGGTTGTACAGTATGTTGTGTAGTTAATAGAGGCGAGAATTAAAGACTTTAATGGAGAGAGAATTTAATAAAATTTATATGTCACTAGACAAAATTGCATAATTATTCATAAGATACGTAAGTTTATCTGGAAAAATATGCACGGCCTGATGTCTAACGACAAGAAGAGCGACCTGCTAACCTTACCTTGCCGGGCACTTGCCAAGAAAAATACGACAATCATCAGTAAGTATTCACATAAATATAATTGCATAAATGGTCATAAATGTGTAAATTCATCTGGAAAAATATGCACGGTCTGATGTATAACGACAAGAAAAGCGACCTGCTAACCTTACCTTGCCGGGCACTTGCCAAGAAAAATACGATAATCATCAGTAAGTATTCACATGAATATAATTGTATAAGTGGTCATAAAATTTAGGAAATGGCACTACAGTATGTTAAATCATAAAGTATCTTCATTCAATAAAAGGTTTAATATTCGATATATGGTGGTTTCCATTCGATTTTCTGGTTCTCAAAGTTTCGACGTGTACAACATTGGGGTGAGGAATGCTGCGAATCCGATATGGACCTGCGTATAGAAGTTCAAATTTACTGCACCTACCTTTTATTTTGTTGGATAAATAGTGTGTACTTACTAATATCTTCTGTCCAACGTGAAAGTCACGGCGTGTACAAATCTGTTTTTGCTGTCTTCTCCGGCGCTCTGCGGCACGTTTGATGTTCTTCAGCGCAATGTCAATTATTTCATGGTGTCGTAGTCGACGAGATGTAGGAAAGTTTACTAATTCTTTAATTTTGTTATGTGGTTCAACATTTTTCGGTATAACAGACGGAGATAGCATAGTGGATTCATTTGGTATGGAATTAATTACATCCTGGAATGAGTGTATGTGTGTGTCCCAATCAATATGTCTTTTGTGGCAGTATATTCTACACAGTTTACCAATTTCTTTCATTAATCGTTCACAAGGGTTCGAAGAAGCATGGTACCTGGATATATATATCGAAGAAATGTTTCTAGCTCGCAACATACGTGTCCATATAGCAGATCGAAACTGTGATCCATTGTCGGAAATTACTTTCATCACATGCCCTACATGAAATAAAAAATGTTTTATAAATGCTTTCGAAACGGTTTTAGCATGACGCTAAAATTCGTCGTATACGTTTCTCCATGTTGGTAAAATAACAGTTCTGTCTCAGTATAAGAAAACATTTTCTAGCTCCGTAATGTGCGTAACTTAAATGAGTATACCAGATTAATTTGTCAACAAGCTCGTCAGGAATGCATAATAACCAATTGTTGCTGTCAGGATGAGAGCGGCGAAACAGAATGTCATTGCGTACAGAGTAATGGTTTCTAATGGTAACATTATTATTATCTAGCCAAAGCTGTTTAATTTCTTTCCATACGTTTTCTTTACTTTGTTCTTGTGCTATGTCCTGTAATGACGATGAAATGAAATTTTCAAATGCAACTTGTTGAATGTACATGACGCTGAAATTTGCTTTGCAGAAGTTGGTTGCGATGTCTTGCTGATCGTTGCTGAGAGAACGGGATGGTGCGTCTGCTCTAACATTTTGTGTTCCGGGTATGTGAACAATTGTGAAATTAAATTCCTACAAGTAAAGTTTCCATCTGCTTAATCTGTTGTGAGTAAATCTGGGCGAAAGTAAAAATTGTATTGCTCTGTGGTCTGTGTAGACGGTGGTATGTCTTCCATAAAAAAAATGTCTAAATCTCGTAAAAGCCCAAACAACACATAATGTTTCCAGTTATGTAACGGAATAATTTCGTTCAGCAGTTGACAGAATGCGACTTGCAAATGCGATGTTTTTAATTACTGTTGAGCCATCTTCTTCAATTTCCTGAAAAATATGTACGCCTAAACCTGTGTCAGAACTGTCGGTGGCAATGGAAAAATTTCTGGTAAGATCTGGGTGCGATAAAAGTGGTGCATTCAACTAAGCTTGTTTCAGGTTCATAAATTCAGAATGTGCTTGCTGATCCCAGGACCAAATAGTGTTTTTACCTGTCAATTGACATAATCTAGGGGTGTCTAAAGCAGAGCAATGAATAAATTTACGAAAAAAGTTAATTAAACCCAAAAAGCTGCGTAGTTGTTTTTTCGTCGTAGGAACGGTAATGTCACGTAAAGCTTGAAGTTTTTCCAGGTCAGGCGCAATGCCTTCTGCTGAAATTACATGTCTAAGAAATTTTATAGAAGTTTTACCAAAGTGCGATTTACTGAGAGTAACTGTGAGTCCTTGTGCACGAAAAGTTCGTAACAGTTGTTCAAGAATCAAATTGTGTTCAGACCAGTTAGCTTCTGCAATAAGAATGTCGTCTACATACGTTGTGATTCTGTCTTTTAATTCTGTCGGAAATATAGTATTCATACCGCGAATAAATGCTGCTGAAGAAATAGTTAAACCGAAAGGTAATTTACAAAACTGAAAACAGTCACCAAAACAGAGAAAAGCTGTGTACTTTCTGCAGTTCGAATGGAGCTGAATTTGCCAAAATCCCGATTTCAGATCTAATGTAGAATAAATAGCAGTACCGTGAAATTTCTGTAGAAGTTCCTCTAGTGTCTGTGGTCGATCTGTTTCATTAATAATTATGTCATTGATGTGACGCGAATCAAGTACGAAGCGAAGTGAACCATCTTTTTTCTTAACAATATGGAGTGGGTTTATGTACGGACTAACTGCCGGTTCAATAATTCCTTGGTCAAGCATAGCTTGCAATTCTTTCTTAACTTGTTCTGTGTGAATATACGGAATTGGATAATGCTTGGCTTTAAATATGTCGTGCTGTTTCACTTGAAATTCATACATAAAACCGGACATAGTACCAGGAATGTTGTCGAAAACTAGAGCTTGCTGTAAAAGAATTTTGTGTAGTTGCGTGCGTTCGTCGTCTGTAATTGCACTGCTTTGTTTAACTTTATCAGAAATCATCTGTATTACGTCATAGTCAGCTTCGCCTGGAGTATTATAGTTATGTACGTACGTATCTGTGAACAATGTGGGATTCCAGTCTATGTTAGGTGATGCAGAAATGACCTCTGTCCGATTAATTGTTTGCTCTTCTGCAGATAAAGAGTACTGAAATTCTAAAGCCAGTTGTACATTTTCATCCTTTAACATTAAATAGGAATTTTTAAAGTCAATAATGGCATCGTGTTGTACCATTAAATTAGTACCTAAAATAACGTCTGTTGTTAATTAAGGAACAATCCAAAAATTTGAGTGAAACGTGTGCCGTGCAATGCAAAATGATAAATGTGTCTGTAATTTAACTTCCACTCCTTTACTCGATACTGCTCCTTTCACTTTCGTTTTGCCTAATGGTAATGTAGGATAGGTATTCTCTTTGTTACACTCGTTGAAAGTTTCTTCATTTATAACTGACATAGGTGATCCAGAATCGATTACTGCTGAAAATTTCGATGAACCAATTTTAATTTCGATGAGAGGATGTGAAATGGTTTTTTGAACAATTGGTCTTTCCTGCAAAAGTGTGTCTCGCATGTCGTCAAAAGTAATAACATTTTCGTGAACAACATTCTGCGTGTCTAAAGTAGTGCTTGTGTTACTGGAAGATGCGACCTGTACAGTATCTAGTCAGATTCTATCTGACGTATTATTATTATCAGGAGAATTCTGTGGCATTTCGACTATTTAAACTGTTCTGTTATTTCTTCCAGACGTATTACGTACTGGATGATATCTACTGTCAGGTTCATTCATGAGAATGAATATTTTTTAACGTCAGCTTTGATAACATCAGAATTGTTCGAGTCTGTCTGTCACTGTCTGAAAGTCTGCTGTGTGTGTGTCTGTTTTCGATTTAAGATCGCAAATTTCATCACGTAATTCTGTGTTCAACTGTTTTATGGTATTAATTTCGTCTGACACTGTAGCAATATTGTTGTCTACGTATGTTTTTGCCTTCGCAAACAATTTACCTTTATCATCCTGTCTCTGTGCAGTGATTGTTTCCATGACTTGTCGTTTTACTTTATTCTGTTCCTGTATAAATTTACGGAAACGCGTATCACTGTTTTGTAGGTGATGATTAAAACGCTCGTCGATTTGACTATTCTGTTGTTCAAATTCCTCGCGTCTATCTTTGCATCCATTGTGCGCGAAAGTTCTGCTGTCATTAATTTAAACTCGTCGCGTAATTGTGTTGCTTTTTCAGAGCATTGTTTACCAACTGCACTAATTTCGTCTCTAAGTGTTTCTGTTGTAGCTGTTTGCATATCTCTTAATTCTTGCGCAACAGATCTAATTTCTTCGCTACTTTTCCTAGCACAAGCCTCAATTTCCTCACGTAATTGTTCCTTAGTATCATGACACTGCGCGGCAACGGCTCTAATCTGTTCACTAAGCTGTCTGGAATTGTTGTCTAATTTTTCATTTAACTGTTTGTTCTGTTCACTAAGTTGTTTGTGATTGTTGTCTTGTCTTTCATTCTGTTGTTTGGAATTTTCATTAAGTTGTTGTTTGAAATCTTCACTAAGTTGTTGTTTGAGATTTTCACTTTGTTGTTGTAGCAATCCTGCCATAATTTGTTCCAAGTCAATATTACCGGCTCTATTCTCTGTGCTGTTTGATGACGTACCTGCAATTGTCACGTTTTGTATAACCATTTGGTTATTCTGTGATTCTTGAAAATGTTTCCCGGTCGGATGTGCACTGTTAGTCACTACCTCGGAATTAAATAAATCTGTCGTACTCTGATCATACTGTTCATTTTCATTAGAAAAGTTTGTCTGTTCCTCACGTGAATTTTGCAAACCGGTTGTGTTGATCTGGGCAGCGCTCATTGCAACAGAACGCCCCGCGTCATCAATTGTCGTTAGATTAACAGACGACACATTTGAATTTGTCTGTTCAACGTTAAGATAAAAATCATTACTAGTGGTCGGTACGCACTGATTGTCCGTAAATGGGGAACTGTCATTATTACACTGCGTGTCGCAAGTACTATCGGTCAAGTTGTTTAAGTCGGTTATGTCACTCATTATACCTCGCGATGTACTATTAACAGTTTTTCGCGGCATTTTTTACACAAATCACAATTATTCAATAATGAAACAAAGAAAATACAAAATCCAACAAACACTATTACAACTAAGGGCAACAAATTGCCGATTATCAGTGAAAGAAAGTGACAAAATTAGTAAAAGCGTTGCGCCAAATGCTAATTATATTAAGTAAATAAGAGCAGATATCTGACTACTTATCAGAAGATTCACAAAGAAATACGATCCTGGTCCGGATGTCGCCAAGTGTAACCTCCCCGCAGATATATAATAATAAAATGACAATGATAATAAAAATGTTCCAATCCCCACAAAACTGAATAATAAAAATGTGACAAGTGTAACCTCCCAAGAAAAATTAAAGACAATGATAATGAGCTAATATCTAAACTCCCCACAAAACTGATAAATGAAAATTGACTAAAAAACCACTATAATATCAGTTAAATAATGAACCATGAACCGTATGTAACATCTCAACAGCAATAATTAAACCTGACAAATTTTATAAGGGCAGCTGCGCTGACCTACAGCCCTGTGAAATAATTAAACCTGATAAATTCTTACCTCAGTAAAACTGCATCTATATCTGCTCTTATTTTTCGGCATTTCGTGCAATGCTGGCCTGTACTTAATTTTGATTGTTGGAGGGAATGCATAGGAAATATTATTTAATTTGAAATGAATCTTTTTCTTTAAAAGGTTACTTTATAGAAAAATTATTATTGGGGCATTTTTTTAACAAATTAATTACAATTAACACACGTTATTAGCTGAGCGCAATGCTGCTTCATTACCTTTTACAATATTACACATCGTCCTGAATCGTGACCAGAGTCGCGGGAAGATCGCGCCGCCGACGCATGCTGACGTCTGCTCGGTACAACTCACTACTCGCTACTACTGTATCCGACTGTCTACACGCAACAACTGTCGTCTCGCGCGGTCAAGCGCAGACTAGCAACTATAAATAACTCTCTGGTCAGAGATTCTGTCATGCCTCGCCATCGCTGGTAATGAATACATACGCGTTTCAATGTGGAGGTATTGAAGAGAATTGGGGAGAAGAGGAGTTTGTGGCACAACTTGACAAGAAGAAAGGACCGGTTGGTAGGACATGTTCTGAGGCATCAAGGGATCACAAATTTAGCATTGGAGGGCAGCGTGGAGGGTAAAAATCGTAGAGGGAGACCAAGAGATGAATACACAAAGCAGATTCAGAAGGATGTAGGTTGCAGTAAGTACTGGGAGATGAAGAAGCTTGCACAGGATAGAGTAGCATGGAGAGCTGCATCAAAACAGTCTCAGGACTGAAGACAACAACAACAACATACAGCTGGGTTCAATGCATTTTCGTTTCGTATGTTGGTTCTTACAGGACCCAGTTGTCTACACTTCCTTTAAAAATGAGCTTCCACCGTTATTGGAAGAGGTTCCTTGGGCTACAAGAATGCGTATGTTCCTCCAGGAGGTCGGGGCTCCTGCACATTCTAGTCGTCAGGTGACAAAGAATCCAAGCCTAACATTTCCCGGAAGGTGGATCAGTAGATATGGGCACTTTTCTTGGCCACCAAGGTCCCCGGAAATTATCTCTTTAGATTTTTGCCTGCAGGGATGGTTAAAGGCGAAGTCTACAAAGAAAAAGTAAACCCATGAGCCGATTTTATCGTTCGAATTATGAATAGTACATCCCTCATAAAAGAACGCAAAGACGTCCTCAGAAGAGCTACACATGGTGTTATCAAGGGAAGTCAAATGTGCATTGGAGTTGGTGGCGGAATTTTTGAAAATCAACCTTGAACGTCCTCATTTGACTTTCCTTTGAGTTTTGTTAGAGTTACGTACTAACAGTTGTATCTCTGTACTCAATAAACAATGGACGCATTTATTTGGAATTTTTTAATGCAATTCGTCTGTACTATCACCTCCTAAAATATCTAATATTCCTCCTGAAACACATTGAATATGTATATATATGTGGTGTCTGTTCATTCGGACATGTCCGAAGGAAAAGACACTACGAATCCGGGTTCGAACCCGGTCAGGCACAAATTTTCATATGACGCCGTTGTTCTATTTTAACGCCAATGACAGGCTGGACATCTGTCCTTCGATATTTAATTGATTAACAAGGCTGTCTATTTCGATAGTTCAGGTATACATGCCGACGTCGCAAGCTGAAGATGAACAGATAGAGAAAGTGTATGAGGATATTGAAAGGGTAATGCAGTATGAAAAGGGGGACGAAAATCTAATAGTTGTGGGCGACTGGAATGCAGTTGTAGGAGAAGGAGTAGAAGAAAGGGTTACAGGAGAATATGGGCTTGGGACTAGGAATGAAAGAGGAGAAAGACTAATTGAGTTCTGTAACAAGTTTCAGCTAGTAATAGCGAATACCCTGCTCAAGAATCACAAGAGGAGGAGGTATACTTGGAAAAGGCCGGGAGATACGGGAAGATTTCAATTAGATTACATCATGGTCAGACAGAGATTCCGAAATCAGATACTGGATTGTAAGGCGTACCCAGGAGCAGATATAGACTCAGATCACAATATAGTAGTGATGAAGAGTAGGCTGAAGTTCAAGACATTAGTCAGGAAGAATCAATACGCAAAGAAGTGGGATACGGAAGTACTAAGGAATGACGAGATACGTTTGAAGTTCTCTAACGCTGTAGATACAGCAACAAGGAACAGGGCAGTAGGCAGTACAGTTGAAGAGGAATGGACATCTCTAAAAAGGGCCATCACAGAAGTTGGGAAGGAAAACATAGGTACAAAGAAGGGAACTGCGAAGAAACCATGGGTAACAGAAGAAATACTTCAGCTGATTGATGAAAGGAGGAAGGGATGAAAGGGAAAATCAGGAATACAGAAATACAAGTCGCTGAGGAATGAAATAAATAGGAAGTGCAGGGAAGCTAAGACGAAATGGCTGCAGGAAAAATGTGAAGACATCGAAAAAGATATGATTGTCGGAAGGACAGACTCAGCATACAGGAAAGTCAAAACAACCTTTGGTGACATTAAAAGCAACGGTGGTAACATTAAGAGTGCAACGGGAATTACACTGTTAAATGCAGAGGAGAGAGCAGATGGGTGGAAAGAATACATTGAAAGCCTCTATGAGGGTGAAGATTTGTCTGATGTGATAGAAGAAGAAACAGGAGTCGATTTAGAAGAGATAGGGAACCCAGTACTAGAATCGGAATTTAAAAGAGCTTTGGAGGACTTACGGTCAAATAAGGCAGAAGGGATAGATAACATTCCATCAGAATTTCTAAAATCATTGTTGGAAGTGGCAACAAAACGACTATTCACGTTGGTGTGTAGAATATATGAGTCTGGCGATATACCATCTGACTTTCGGAAAAGAATCATCCACACAATTCCGAAGACGGCAAGAGCTGACAAGTGCGAGAATTATAGCACAATCAGCTTAACAGCTCATTCATCGAAGCTGCTTACAAGAATAATATACATAAGAATGGAAAAGAAAATTGAGAATCCGCTAGGTGCGGATCAGTTTGGCTTTAGGAAAAGTAAAGGGACGAGAGAGGCAATTCTGACGTTACGACTAATAATGGAAGCAAGGCTAAATAAAACTCAAGACACTTTCATAGGATTTGTTGACCTGGAAAAAGCGTTCGACAATATAAAATGGTGCAAGCTGTTCGAGATTCTGGAGAAAGTAGGGGTAAGCTATAGGGAGAGACGGGTCATATACAATATGTGCGATCAAGAACGAAGTGCTCGTATTAAGAAGGATGTAAGACAAGGCTGTAGCCTTTCACCTCTACTCTTCAATCTGTACATCGAGGAAGCAATGATGGAAATAAAAGAAAGGTTGAGGAGTGGAATTAAAATACAAGGTGAAAGGATATCAGTGATACGATTCGCTGATGACATTGCTATCCTGAGTGAAAGTGAAGAAGAATTAAATGATCTGCTGAACGGAATGAACAGTCTAATGAGTACACAGTATTGTTTGAGAGTAAATCGGAGAAAGACGAAGGTAATGAGAAGTAGTAGAAATGAGAACAGCGAGAAACTTAACATCAGGATTGATGGTCACGAAGTCAATGAAGTTAAGGAATTCTGCTACCTAGGCAGTAAAATAACCAATGACGGACGGAGCAAGGAGGACATCAAAAGCAGACTCGCTATGGCAAAAAAGGCATTTCTGGCCAAGAGAAGTCTACTAATATCAAATACCGGCCTTAATTTGAGGAATACATTTCTGAGGATGTACGTCTGGAGTACAGCATTGTATGGTAGTGAAACGTGGACTGTGGGAAAACCGGAACAGAAGAGAATCGAAGCATTTGAGATGTGGTGCTATAGACGAATGTAGAAAATTAGGTGGACTGATAAGGTAAGGAATGAGGAGGTTCTACGCAGAATCGGAAAGGAAAGGAATATGTGGAAAACACTGATAAGGAGAAGGGACAGGATGATAGGACGTCTGCTAAGACATGAGGGAATGACTTCCATGGTACTAGAGGGAGCTGTAGAGGGCAAAAACTGTAAAGGAAGACAGAGATTGGAATATGTCAAGCAAATAATTGAGGCCGTAGGTTGCAAGTGCTACTCTGAGATGAAGAGGTTAGCACAGGAAAGGAATTCGTGGCGGGCCGCATCAAACCAGTCAATAGACTGATGACCAAAAAAAACAAAAGTGTCAGTTCTTTCGGAACACACACATATTTATCTTAAGTGCTATTCGGAAAATGTTTGGCAACTCAGTGACAGTGCTGGACTGGAGCTGCATTAACCTACTCATTTCACTAGATATAGTTCTAAATTTCTGAACAATTGCTCTTTAATAAGTGACAGCGACAGTGTCTCTCGTCGTTTACTTTGTCAGAAACTTGCTTCTTTCTGCCCTAGCCTATAGTACAGCAATGAGTGAATGCTGAAATTCTTGATACCTCATTGGACGTGCTACTGCAACTGAAGCCAAAAATTCAAATCCCACTGGAAAAGTATCTTTCAAGTCAGTTTTGCTCCTCCCCTACTGTCATTGAAAACGATCACAACGAAATTAAGTATAGGAGTCCTATGAAACCCTTGAGTTCATACTGCAGTGCTGTGCAGTTGAAAAATTAGTTTTTCACAATTATCAGATGACAGATGGAATTTATCAGATTCCATTAATTATCACTGCATTATTAATTGTTGGTTCACAGACGCTTTTCTGCCGCTTATTGTAACTGTTTTTTGAATGTTAGAGCTGGAAGAATAGAATCATTAAATTTTCCTCATATGGAATGTTCGAATTCACCTTAAGTCTTCACGTTTCGAGCAAAGGCAGAATATCCGTCAGAAAAGCTGACAACAAAAAGCCAAGGCATGCCTGTCTTCTGGCGGATGTGCCAATGACAGTGCTCTCAATAACAATATTGTACAGTAAAGATACGTTGCCAACTCAACCACTGGAGAAGCTCTAAAATTATGAATCGCGTCTGGTGAATACCCTTTCAAGGTTTCGGTCCGATTAAGACAGTAAAACACAAATAACTGTCGCAGTTACTAATTTATGACATTTAGTTTGCACTCAGTGCATCGATGTATTACAAGTAATTGCACTCTAGCCCCTAAACCTAGTTACAAAAATGCAAGGAATGGTTTCAAAATTTTTTGTCTATTGCTTTATGTGGGCTACAAATATGTGGACAGTTTTATTGATTAGAAGAAGAACACTATTCTTCCAATTTCTTTTATTCCTGGAATCTTCTTTTACGTTGCTTCTAAGGTCAGAACTGTTCTAATTTGGCAAAACCTCTCCGGCTCCGAAATGTCTTTCATTTGTTGAAATATATATGTCTTCCTTACAGACCTCTTATGCATCCAGTGCATAATAACTTAAATTGTGAATATGTTTCTGAATGAATGTTTGTTATACATTTTTCCGTCACCCTTTAGACTGCTGTAAGTTATGTTCTACAAGGAACGCACGCCATTGGAGGCGCAATCTGTAATTTATTTTACCTTAATTACTACTTCAATTTTGTTCTACTATTTAAGGCACATATGGGAACAAACATGGAATACATGGGAATAATGCAGCTACTCAGTGACAGATATGGGGGAGGCATTGTGGCCAGGCTTCGGATCTTCGACCCCTGCCCTCTTTGCCTCCGCCTACCTGGTGCTGAAAGTCTTCTCAAACTTCAAAAAAAAAAAAAAATAGTGCAGAGGTCAGCTCGTCTGTCAGTAAGGAGAAGGTCCAGGTTTGAAGCCCAGTCAGTCACAAATTTTCATCTGCCGCCGTTCCTGTATTTCAACGCGCTGTGACAGTGTGGACGTCGGTCCTTCGATATTTAAGATGCAATTGTTTTTTAAGACAATAGAGGTGATTTGCGAACATTTGTCTTGCCATCAATGTAACGGGACTTCACCGGCATCCAATCCTTAGTCATTGCTTTATGACGTCGCTAACCCATGACATATACATGCGAATCAGATTGTAGCACATATTTAGTCTGCCGCGCAAGATTAGCCGAGCGGTCTGAGGCGCTTCAGTCACGAACGGCGCGGCTGGTCCCGGTGGAGGTTCGAGTCCTCCTTCGGGCATGGGTGTGTGTGTTTGTCCTTAGGATAATTTAGGTTAAGTAGTGTGTAGGCTTGAGTAGTTTGTAAGCTTAACTTAGCAATTAAGTCCCATAAGATTTCACACACATTTGAACCTTTTTTTAATGAAATCTAAAGTGCAGGCACAGTTGTGTTGCCTGCCGCATGGATTCTGTGAAGTGTTGTGGCAGTTGGCAGTCATTGCTGATTACAGACATGTGCAAATATCCTCACTGCTCTAGGGGAAAGCGTCTTTGTTGCATTTTTCCCATACTGTAATTAGCACAATAACATAAGGCTTGTTCTGCGGAAGAACTTGATGCCCACAAGTCCTTAAACAAGGAACTCCGAGCGGTAGTAATGCATGAAAGGAAACATTCTGTTGGACAAAAGAATGGACAGCTCCCTACTTCTTGATTTTCCGATAGCGCATACGATAAGAATCTGCTTCAGAACCCTAAAATGTTTATTTTTTACTTCATACTATAACAACAGCTATGGTATAAGAAGAGGAAATGACTTATATGCTTCTCAAGAACTTTAGTTTTTCGTGCTTCTTTTCTCACTTCATACTAAAACAAGGGCGTTGATATGAGAAGAGGAAATGAAATATACGCTTCCAAGACGTAATATTTCCTTGTGTGCAACTACTGCGTGCATGAAAGCTGTGCAGTTAATTTTTGAGTCTTAGATAAATTTTGGTATCATGTCACATTACTTTGTGAGAAAGTTCCCATTTTTTTGGATTCAAATACAGTGGACATTTCATCACTGGTAAATGTTCTGATGACTAATGATATGATACCCGTTGCATTTCCTCCATGGCACTTGTGAGTAGAGTCTCACGTTTGTTACTATAAGAACATGGAGGTAGTGATGTCCACTCACTGCACTCAGAGCCAAGGTGATTTCTTTCTGTTTATGGCGAAGTGTCTGCTGCAGTGTCCACGCTCAACCAACATAAACAAATCGCGGCGGCATTGGGCACTGCTAGTCGCGGCACTTACGAGCCGCGACAACAAGAGCGCACTGTCTCTCCTAACGATATTATGGAGTTAATACATCTTACTTACTTAACGTAATGTGCAGGACGTGGTTGGGTAAAAATTCGGTTTGTAACTTACCATCGCATTAAAATACTTTACAGTCATATTTGATGCAATATTTATTGTTGGTTGGCTCTCTAATGTTTATAGTATTGATTCAGATTGTGCGTGAACACGAAAACACACACACACAAATAGTCATTGATTCCAGTGAGGGTGACGACTGCTGTGTGTTCAACAACACATGCCCCAATCAATTCCTCAGTTGGCGTCGAGTGGATGAGATTTTTCAATCACCTTGCATTGCAAGAACTGTAAGGAGGAGACTGAAAGTAAATGGACTTGTATGCTAAAGAGCTGCGACAAAGCAAAGCTTAACCGATTATCAGATAATTGCCCACTTGGGTTTTGTGGACGAGTATACTTTTAGTAACCAACCCACCCACCATCATTACGTAAGATTTCTCGAAGGCGTAGGGGCATTGATTTCATTAAGTCGTCGATAGTGTAGCGTCATGGTTTACTTCCCACCATACGTTTTCTATATTCGTCCAAAGGTCGCTTGCATTTGTAGGTCCACATGGGAATGACCTTGTTACCTCTGCCCACATATTCTCTATATGATTGATGCTCGGTGATCGTGGAACAAGCGGCAACAGCTTTATCCTCTCTTGGCCCTGAAACCAATCTTGCACTGCTCTACTATGATGGATGGGGCTCTGCTCCTGTAAATAAATTGTTACCTCGTTACTTCATATATTTATATTCAAATAACGTATTTGTAATAAGCACATTGTACAGTTTTTTCCATAGTGTTTAAGAATGCAGGCCCTGTCAAAGATACGTGATCCAGATTCAACAGCCCGATTAAGAATGTGGTTTACGCAGTCTATCGTGTGATGAGAGTCGTAGTCGGATATCCACATTAAGACTGACTGGCTGAATCCGATTAGAACGATCTGGTATCGAAATGAAATTACAGGAATCGGATAATTTGAACGTCTGTATTGCAACAATGCTGGGCACATAATTCCTTTGATGGAGTAACATTTAGCAACTGTCTTAGAAAAAGTGAGAAATATGTCTACTAGCAGCAATGTACCGTAATTATAACCCACATTTATGCTATGGAATTATTGAATCGAACAATACACTTCTACTTCCGTGGTGGGAAGGTGCACCACATATCGGATTTGCTGATGACATAAAAATGATAATAATAATAATAATAATAATCCCGTGTGGTGGATGGGGAAAGCCTCCCACATATTTGTGGTAACGAGGAAATCAAATACTTGGGGTGAACGAAATACCAACACAATTGTGAACGGCTACTCAATCCGTTGAACACAAAATCCAGACACGTCTGAGTGAAAATCACCGGTACTCTGGTCATCGTCTGTTAGCTCAATGAGCTCAGCTGAAAATATTTGCTTCCAAAGGCTTCAACACCCTCTGGTCCTGTCTGATCCTGGTATCACCCAGGCCAAACCAATGAAACAGAAGCGAACATGAACTATTGCAAGCAAAGTCAGCTTTACCCCTGGTGATACACAACCCGCCCGTCGAAAGGCGGCAGATGGATTTTAGGATTCTCGGGAGTCCAGGCTAGCACGGCAGAGAATATCGGAGATGTCTGGTAAATTTCCCTACAAGCAGAAAACATGCATTTGCAAACTAAACATCGATACATTGATCCAAAGACGAGAACTAAATAATCTCACATAAGAAATCGACTGACATATAATTCTCATCCTTGCTCTTCAAGGACCACGACTAACTGACAATGAAACCTTGCATTACGAGAACCATCGCATCTTCAAGAGCAAAATACAATAAAAGGTAGCGAAATGCGCACCAATCTTCGGCAAGGCATTTCTCGAACACAGATCTATCATCAACTCTGTCAAAGAAATTACACCCATCAACAATAGACTTATGACTATGCTCATTCAGAGGACCAATACAAAATATACACTCATCAATGCACATGCCCCCACCAACATCGAAAATAAGAAAAACACCTCAAAATGATGTCTACCCACTTTAGGAAGAAACCAGTTCTCAGGTAACATGCTTGGTTACCAGATGCAAGGTGCTTTCGTTCGCCTTTCGAGACTCGCTGAAAGCCAGATTTTTAATTCTGTTGTGGCAGAGCTACAAGCAGGCCGATACAAACTCAATAACGAAATCGTAAGACAACGCTCGAGCAAAATTCGTCTTGCTACTTTTAGTACCTTTTAGAGTCAGAGAGAAAACCTTACGGTACTGCAAAATTCATAACGCCACTTTTGTTTTCAGCCAACATATTTTTTGTTGTGAATACATAATTTTATCTATGAACTGCCGCATTTTCATAATACTTGCGAATGCTACAGGAAATGAAGTAAATACAGACCTTTTTGAAGTCAGAAGTCGGTAATATCCTACTAATCAGTGTTAAAATAGGCGCAATCGTCTTACAGATACTTAATGCTTTATTATGATAGACTGCCGTCGTGATGTTTCTGTAGTAAGCTGAATTTAATTTATGTTAGTACAGCGAATATTTTAATTGCGTTTTCCATTAGTTTACTGAACGCAACAGTAATCATCAAAGAGAAATTAATCAGCAGCAGAATTTTCTTTCACGATATCTAAAACAATCTGACAGTGCTAAAGTAGTTTACAAATTCCACGCCCATAGAAACCTACTGCTTCTAACGATGTCATTAAACCAGTGTAGTTTGAAAATTTTCGTCTAGAAATGAATTGCTTTGACGGTTGATCGATCAAGAGCGGGAAACGTTAAATTCTATGAATATATGACGAGAGGGGCAACTGCTTGAGAGAGGATTTCCCTATCAATACAAGTACCTGAGATACGACTTTCCTATCCATCTCCTGGATAGTTTTGTTTCTCAGATCAACAGATTGCGTTATCATGCAGTAGCACAGGTGATGTAATTTTGTCGGTCGATTTTCTTACACTGCGACCGAAAGGTGTCTCAGTTGTTGGCAACAAATTCCTGCTGTGATGCACCCACCCCTTGGGGCAGAATTCGTAGCCCAAAACACATTTTTGGACCTATCAGATGTTTATGTCTTTTGGTGGGGCTCAGCCTTTCATTTCTTCTTAGGAAGTTAACGATTAAGGCATCATAACTCGTCACCAGTAACAGTACTGCGTAGGAATGCTCAATGAGCGACCTGATGACGTTCAATAATAGTCACTCCGTTGATTATTGTTGTTTCGAATTTGAGCAAGCAGTACTCCTACACCAGACTTCTGAACTTTCCCTGTTGAATGCAAATGTCGCATGATGGTTAAGTGGTAATCCATCACATATATCACTAGTCGAGACTTCCTTAATGTGGAAAATCATTCATGCCAGAACGATCTTTGTTGAAACAAGAATATCTTTTTCTGGCGTATTTTCCCCAAAAGCACTCGCTCCACACACAGTTCAAATCTTTCTAGCTGCCTCCTCTGCATTCACCCCTCTGTTATACCAAAAGTATATATTGTGTTGCAGATGTTACACCTTTTTCCACTTGCGATTCAATTTTACAGTGCTTAACCGTAGTTCATGATTTTCAGGTATGCAAAATCCAATGCTTAACTGTAAGATGATGACCAGAGCTTCAAATACGAAAATGACAGTTGACACAGACACTGACGGCGTCGCGCCGCGTTCCCTGATCGGCGCCGGATTTCAGGCGGCGGGTGGCGTCTGGCCGTTATGGACACTGGACTCGCATTCCGGAGGACGACGGTTCAATCCCTCGTCCGGCCATCCTGATTTAGGTTTTCCATGATTTCCCTAAATCGCTCCAGGCAAATGCCAGGATGGTTCCTTTGAAAGGGCATGGCCGACTTCCTTCCCTAACCCGATGAGACCGATGACCTCGCTGTCTGGTCTCCTTCCCCAAACAACCTAACCCAACCTCCTAAGCTGTTATGATCACGACGCAGCCATGAGCTGTCCTGCGGAATTGTTTCTGGAAGTTCTTGTTGTTACTGCTGGGTAGAAATTGAAGGGAATTATCTTCGATGTTGAATCATACCTGTAACTTCAAACGACGGCCGAAATGTGGTTAAAAAAAATTAAGAGATACAGTCGGACGCGAACACGCAACTGCAAGTGTAAAATGAACGATCATTACCACTAGTCCACGGGCTCACACACTGCGACAACATCTCGGAAGTAGACAATACATCCTCTTGACACTTCCCCATCTTACAGTGTTGCCAGATGGTGCAGATGGCCGGACTTAGAGTTGTCAGGTGCGGTCAGTTTTATTGGTCACCTTACGTGAACGACTCCGACTTAGTCTCTGTGGCGGCCGGCTGGCTGTCAGTCTTTATGTCTAAGACTGTACTCTGCGCAGTTGTGAATTTCCTCTTGTACGTTAGTGACCTGTTTTATTTTGTATGATACCTCTCTACCTGTCAGCCTTCTAACTAAAGGAACAGTACTGTCGGAACATGATGGAATTTCGAGAGAATTAACAGGGGTCGGTGACTTGGCGGGGTGCACTCGTCGAAATCAGCTGGATTCAAATGCTATGTATCGAATGAATACGGTAGATAAAAGATACTCTGAGGAGAGGGGAGTTGCGAGGTTAGCTCTGTACCGTTTCTTCTAAGTCTTGTGGGAAAAAATATGATAACCTCTCCAATACATCTCGTGAGGTGACTGTAATGAGAAAATTAGGAGCTAATACGAAGGTTTTCTACAGAGAGACAACCAGCAGCAGAAGTTCCGTATTTTGTTTTCTAGATAAATAAGAGAGAACATTCTTCCGTGAGTTTTGTGAGCCCATAAATGGATGGACTTGTAACCTCCCCGTAAAATTTTGAAAAGACAATAATCAAATGTAACTGGGAATAGAGCCAAGTGTAACCTTCCCGCAAAAATGAAAGAAAATAATTAATTAAATGTAAATGGACATCGTGCTAAGTGTAACCTCCCCGTAAAAATATTAAAGTGAAAAGGATTGCATAGAATTGGAAATAGTGCCAAATGTTAGCTTCACACAGTAACAAAACTCAATGATAATAAAAATGTGCAAAAATGTTAAGTCCCCACAAAATTAACGTTAAGATCAACCTGATAAATTTTATAAGGGCAGCTGCGCTGACCTTAGGACCTGTGCAATAATTAATCTGATAAATTGATTCACGGAGGAAAAGCATAGGAAATATTGTTTCAGTTGGAATGATTCTTTTCTTAAAACGATTGCTATGAAAACAAAATTATTATTGGGACATTTCTTGAACAAATTAATTACAATTAATATACATTACATTATCAGATGTGCGCAATGCTGCTTCATTACCTTATTTAACAATATACCTCGTCCCGAACCTTGACCAGAGACCCATGTCGACTCCCGCCGACTCCTCACACACAACTCCGACTCGCAACGTACTACATCCTACTCGCAACTCGCTACGTACCACTACTGCGTCCAACTCGGAACTGCACACTCGCGCGGTTAAGTGCAGACTAGCAACGATAGATAAATAACTCTCTGGTCAGAGATTCTGTCATGCCTCGCCATCGCTGGTTGAAACGTACGCGTTTCAGACTGACATCTTAACAGGTAGAATACATTTACATTTACATCTAGATGCTTACTTCGCAAGCCATCATACGGTGTGTGGCGGAGAGTACGCTGTACCACTAATGGTCATTCCCTTTCCTATTCCAATCGCAAACAGAGTGAGGGGAAATACTACGTATGTGAATCCCTATGAGCGCTGATTTCTCATATCTTACCTTCGTGGTCCTTATGCGAAATGTACGTTGGCGGCAGTAGAACCCTTCTGAAGTCAATTTCAAAAATCGATTCTCAATAGTGGTCTTCAAAAAGAACATCGTCTTTCCTGCTGTATACTAGGGAAACCTAGGCCTACCGATTTTTACACGTTTGGGTTGTGGCGGTCAGTATATAGGTATTTTGTTATTGCTCACCCTGTCAGCCTTTCCATGATATTTCGAAAACACAGATGGCATGAGGAATGAGGGGAAGCATATTGTCTAACATCCTGGTATTTACCCCAGCGACATTTAAGCTCCTAGTCCTTCTGAGAAGGATAGGACAACTTTTCTGAGTCTGGAATCATGAACAGCTGTTTCCGGCCAGAAGCGGTACAGCCATGACACGTGGGTGTATTTTCGCCATCGAGTAGCTGAAGTGTCAACTGTTCACAGGCAATCCGGTGGCTGAGGCGCCGCAGGGGTGGAGAAGAAATTAGAACAAACGTCCTACTGTTCCATGGACCGACATGTCTCAGTAGAATTAGTTCGGAAGCAGTATACCAGAATTCTAAGTGGCTCACTTAGAGCAGCATGACAAGACGACGGTGAGAGACATAACTCATTTAGTGTTGGATGTCTTCAGCTATTTGACGACGGGTACCATCTATTTTGGTATCTGTTGGTGGTGGTTAGTGTTTAACGTCCCGTCGACAACGAGGTCATTAGAGACGGAGCGCAAGCTCAGGTTAGGGAAGGATTGGGAAGGAAATCGGCTGTGCCCTTTCAAAGGAACCATCCCGGCATTTGCCTGAAACGATTTAGGGAAATCACGGAGAACCTAAATCAGGATGGCCGGAGACGGGACTGAACCGTCGTCCTCCCGAATGCGAGTCCAGTGTGCTAACCACTGCGCCACCTCGTCGGCTTTTTTTTTTTTTTTTTTTTTTTTTTTGTATCGGAGGAAGTGTGTACCCAGCCTGTGGGAAGTATCCAGAGATGTCCCAGAAGCGTCTGTAACGGTTACATGGCGAAAGTAATACGACTGTAGGAAAAGAAATTAATCACCATGCAAAGGGACTCTCAAGATCAATTTCATTAATTAGCCTGACAGTTTGATATTAACGACGTACCGCCGGGCGGGTGAAAGTGAGGTGGAGAATACCACGGATATGATTCCAGTGTTGGAGAGATAATTAAGAGCTTTTTCGTTGCTTTTAATGGAATTTCAATCTCCCACCTACACAGGGAGAGAAAATCAGCTACATTACCGAATTTATAAAGTGATACCTAGTATACATCCGGTTTTTACAACTTCCCTCTGCGCTAAATAAGAGAGAACATTCTGTCGTGAGTTTTGTGAGCCCTCACCATACCAGAGACTTTGTATGTGTCGAGACATTTGTTAACTCTCTTAAGAGAGTTCGAAAGTGAGGAGGCTTCTTGTGACAAAGGTAGAGCATGCTCTTAGCACTCCCCCTTGAGCCAAAAATGAGTTTAATATTCTATTCCTATGGTGCAAGACGTAACAGATGAGAAAATATATATATATATATATATATATATATATATATATATATATATATATATATATATATATATATATATATATATATTATGATGAATTATAGTCTCTCTCTCTCTCTCTCTCTATATATATATATATATATATATATATATATATATATAATGATGAATTATAGTCTATGCCATGATGTGGTATAGGATTTTCACAACAAGTAACGATACCTTAGCTATGTATAAAGACGTTTATGGATCGATTTCTTCTTTCTTTGAAAATAACATATAAAAGGAAGTAAATTCAAGGTGTATCGACAAGATAGATCCCCATTTCGAATTTTTTAAGCTGAAGAGTCTATGTCAGGGATGTCAGGGATGGAGCTGCGGTTAGCCCAAGTCAGGCCACATGGTGCCATGACCAGTTGCAGAAAAGATCACAAGGGCGTCAGGCAGCCCATAGTCGAGGCTTACGGCTGGGCGAGTGGCAGTTTCCTGGCCAGACGGCTCTTCACGTACATAGTACACTCGATAGATGGCGCTAGGCTAGACTGGAGGTGACTAGTCAGTTTCCTTTTTTTTGTCCTGAGCGTTACATTCAACTGAGATAATCAGCACTACATTATCACAAAAAACGTACAATATAGTTCCCATGTTTCTGTTGCCTACAATGTGACCTGCGATCGATAAATAGCTATAAGTGTCTTTCATTCTCAAATGTTGTTGCTACAGGAGTCTTGTAAATAGGAGCAGGGTGTTACAGCTGTACTTTCTCCCCCATGGGATCATCATCTCAAATTTGCTGATGACCCTGCCTTCCTTGCCCTTTATTCACCCTTCAACGGCCTCAACATACCTTCCAAACCTCCCTTATCAGTTCATCACTTGGTGCAACCTGGGGTTCCTTCCTTCCTACCAATCCCTCCAATAATCAGGCATCATAGGCCGCATCAACCACTCCTTCTGTCTCCATGGTTTCTGCCTAACCTTTTATGGTCATCATGCCCACATCTCGTGGTCGTGCGGTAGCGTTCTCGCTTCCCACGCCCGGGTTCCCGGGTTCGATTCCCGACGGGGTCAGGGATTTTCTCTGCCTCGTGATGGCTGGTTGTTGTGTGCTGTCCTTAGGTTAGTTAGGTTTAAGTAGTTCTAGGGGACTGATGACCATAGATGTTGAGTCCCATAGTGCTCAGAGCCATTTTTTTATGGTCATCCTATCCACCTCACTCCTACAGTGAAATACCTTGGCCTCACCCTTAACCATCACCTCACCTGGGCTCCTCATCTCCTTACAATCCAACACAAAGCCCACAATACTCCGCCTCCTGAAACTCACATCTGGCCAGACATGGGAATGCATCCTACCACCATCCTTCACACCTACAAACCCTAGATCAGCCCCATACTTTGTTATGCCAGCAGCGCTTGGATTTCCACCCCTCACAGATTCCACAAAACCCTCCAAATCCTAGAACACCATGCACTCTGCCTTGCCTTTCGTATCTGCCTTCCATCCCCCATGCACATCTTCCACTACCTCACCTCCTTCTCCCACTTTCTTCTTATCCTTGAACACATCCGCACCCTGTATGTCGTCCACTGACTCGATCCCCCCCACCCCCTGTTGTCCCCCTTCCTCACCATCCCAGGTCGCTGTTGCGCCTTTACCATTGTGTTCCGCCCTCTCTCCATCTCCTCACCATCCACCTCCTTTCACTATGCAACTTTCACCACCTACCCCTCCTGCTGATGTGCTTCACCCTGAGATCTACCCCTCCTATAAGCTCTAACCCCACCTTCCCCCCCCCCCCCCACGCCTCAGGGCTCTCTCTCTCCGCTCTCCTTCCCTTCACTTGAGCAGTTTTCCTCCATGCTAGACCCGCTTCCCTTTAAAGTGCCGCCTTTCTGTGTCTCTGCGCTCCCTCCTGTCTTTTCTTCCATCTCCCACCCTGCCCATCTCCTGCCTCTTGGAGCAACCCCTGGCCCCCTTTTCCCTATTCCTCCAACGCCCCCCCCCCAGCCCCCCACTGCACTTTTCCCCCCTCTTTTACACTCCTCTCAGGCCACCCATCCCTTGGCAGGTCCCTACCAGCGGTTTTATTCTTTATGTGTGCTCTGTCATTTATAATGTGAGCCGTGTGTCGGTCGGTCGGTCGGTTTTTAAAATCGGGAATTAGAGAATGTCGTGCGAGGAGACCGCGGCGTGGCTTGGTGGTGGAGAGTTGGCTGGTTCCGAGAAGCTGCGTGGTCTATCCTGGCGGTGCGAGACGAGTGGGACGAGTCGACGGGACAAGGCTGTAAGCTCTTGCTGTGAGCACCCAGGGGCCACAGCTGTGGTTCCGCGTCACTACTTGGTGGGAGTGGCAACGGACGTCTTTCAATTTTCCGTCTGGAGGCGGGAATGATGGACTAGTAACTCGCCTAACCTGAGGAGTGGTATTTCGCCGCCGTGGGTGCAGAGATGACGAGGGCTCCGGTGGCAGAGCGTGTGGCTGCATGACTGTGCCCAGTTGGGGATGCTGGCGACGTGTACACGGTCGAGTGTGAGGAACCTATGCATCGGAGTTCACCTGCTGTTTCTCTGATAAACTGCAAGTTAAGTTGGTTAAAGGTTTAGATGTTAATTGAAGAATTTTGGTTTGTGCAACCAGCGTCTTTTCTGCCTTGTGGCCTCCTGTGTTCGGGTTTCCTGTCCCTGACTCCGATGTATTTATAGACAGTGATCTTTTCCGCTTCTTATTAGTACTGCCCGGTAGGAAGTGTATTTTTTGGCAGTGATTATTGTTTTAGATTACATTTTTTCTGCTTTGTGACCTTTTGGCTTCTTATTAGTACTGCCTGGGAGGAAGTGTATTTTTGGGCAGGGATTATGGTTACTGATTTGATTCCTCCTCCTCCCCTGGCCTCGCATGAGGTCAATGTGATTGCTGAATGTGAGGAATTGTGGGTCTGTTAGTCCGCTTCTAGCCTGAGCATCCTTTGGGAGACAATTGTGGCTGCCCTTATACCCGGTCGGTTAATTATTTCTATCCCAGGACATTTTGGTGGGAGGTCATGGTATTAAAGGTGTTAGTTATTGTAAAATGTTAAGTGGTTGTATTTTACTCTGATTGTTTTGGGCCACTATATAACAAGGTTAAGTTTGCCTTTCATTGGTGGGTTTTTAAAATTACATGGCTTTAAAATTGTTAGTTATTGTAAAAGGGTAATGACTGTATCTTTACTTTGATTGTTTTAATCTACTTGGCATCCTTTGGAAATGCTGGTTCTGCCTCTCTGTTAGCGAGCCCTTGTAATTTAATATCATGTTGTACCAAAGTTTAAAAGAAGTTGGCTCCCTACATGTTCGGTAGCGAAATTGTATGCAAATTGGTGTTTTTTTTTTAGTTTCATTATCAAAGTCTGTTTTAAGTAAAATGGCTTGGCTATTAACGGTAATGTTTTTAATTTCATTACTTGGAAAATTTTGATTTGTTATCAAATGTTTTATCATAGTCGTTTTTAAGTAAAATGGCTTGGCCGTTAACTGTAGAGTAAATTGTTTTGAAAAGGCACTCATGGCTACTAGCTTTTTTTTTTGGATCTGCCTTCCATATCTGCCTCCCATCCCCCAAACAAATCCTCTATGACGTCATCCCCTTGCCACATCTCCTTCTTTCCCTCAAAGACATCTGCATCCTGTACATTGTCCAATGACTCGTCGCCCCCTCCACCCACTGGTGTCTTCTATTCTCTCTACACCCAGCCAATTGCTGTGACTTTACCATTGTGTCCTGTCCTCTCTCCATCACCACACCTTCCACCTCCTTTCCCAACGCAACTTCCAGCACCTACCCCTCCCAGAGGATGAGCTTTACCCTGGTCACTACCCCTCCTACCAACTCTAATCCCTCCTTCCCCTCTCCTACTCCTCAGAGCTCCCTCTCACCTCCTCCTCTCTTCCCCTGAGCGGTTTTCCTCCCTCCTACACACCCTCCCTTTCCTGTGCCCTCCTTCTGTGTCTCTGTGCTTCCTCCTGCCTTCCCTTCCCTCTCTATCCGCTGCCCAGCCTATCTCCTGCCTCTTGGTGCACCCCGACCCCTCTGTTTTTCTTGAAGCCCATCCCACCTGTTCCTGTAAATGTAAGGTAACTCCCCCCCACTGAATCAGAGCTCACCATCCGTGCTCCAAATGAAAAACTGCCCTGGTCACGACTGCATCACCAACTGCCATTGTAGGAAGCCCTCTCTCCTTCCTCACCACCGCTGTCACCCTGTACGATACCATCCTCTCCACTGGCTTTTACGCTTACCTGAGGAAGACTTCTCGCAACCTGTTGTTTCTTAAACTTAACAAACCATAGTCTAACACCTTCTCCTATTGCCCCATACGCCTCACCTCGCCATTCAGCAAGGTCTTCAAATCCATCCTCTCCCAATGTATCCATTACCGACTAACTCCACTTCCTCGCCCTTAACCAATGTGATTTCCAGCCTTCCTTCTCGACTGACAGCCATCTCCTTAACCCTACCTGCCTCCTCTCCCTCCAACATAGCTCCTGTCGCTCTGCTATTTTTGTTTCCCTTGACCTCCAAAATGCCTATGACCATGTATGGCATTCAGGGCTCCTTTTCAAGCTCCAGACTTATGCCCTTCCTATGAACTTCATCCATCTTATTGCCTGCTTCCTCTCCCACTGTCTTTTCTATGTCACCATTCATAATACCAATTTCTGTATCTTCTACACTACTGCAGGCGTGCCCCAGACCTCCATCCTTTCTCCTCTCCTGTATCTCCTGTATACTGCTGATATGTCCAAACCACCCACCATCCATCTCCTTCAATATGCTGATGTCACCTTCCTTGGCCTCTATCCTACTGTTCAATGGTCCCAGCACTCCCTCCAAACCCACCTAAACCAATTTACCACTTGGTGCAGCCAGTGGCTCCTTTGAATCAATCCTTCCGAAACCCAGTCAATCATTATAGGATGTACTACCCCTCCTTATGGCTCCATTTTTTTACCTCAGTGTCTGTGACCACCCTATCCAACTTACTCCACACTGGAATAGCTTGGCCTCACCCTTTCGACCACAACATCACCTTACCATCCAACACAAAGCCCACAGTAAATTCCAACTCCTGAAACTCCTGTCTGGCTGCATATGGGGATTGCATTGTTCCACCATCCGTCATACCTATAAACCTTTAATCTATTGCATCCTTCCCTACACCAGTGTCACCTGTATCTCCACCTCTCCTAAATTCTATAAAGCCTTCCAAATCCTTGAACTTACCCCACACTGAAATAGCTTGGCCTCACCAGTTTGACTGTCACCTCACCTGGACTCCGCATCTCCTTACCATCCAATGCAAAGCCTCCTGAAACTCCTGCGTGGCTGCACATGTGGATTGCATCGTTCCACCAACCTTCATACATATAAATCTTTAATCTATCACATCCTTCATTACACCTAAATTCTATAAAGCCTTCCAGATCCTTGAATGCCATGTGCTCTGCCTTGCTTTCCGTGTCCATCTCCTGTCCCCCACGAGGCTCCTCTATGACTTCATCCCTTTCTCCTCCTTTTCCTTAAACACATCCGTATCCTCTAAACCAACCGCTGCCCCTTGTGTCTTCTGTCCCCTCCGCTCATTGCCTGCTGCCACGCCTTTACCAATGTGTCACGCCCTCTCTCTATCTCCACACCCTCCACCTCCGCTCCCAAAGGAACTTCCAATGTCTTTCCATCCCAGATGGTATACTTCTCTCTGACATTTATCATTACTTCCAACTCTGACCCTTCCCTTCCCTTCCTTCCTCTCTCGGGCTCCCTCTCGTTTCTCTTCCTCTCTGCTCTTTTCTCGCTTCTACCCCCTGTATTTCTCACTTCTCCTTACACAGTCCTTGTATTCCCTCCTGGGCTGCTCCCTCCCCATCCTCCCAGTTTCCTGCTCCTTGGTGTGATACCGGCTCCCCACTTCCCACTCATTCCTGCTGCCCCTCTTCTGTCGACCCCCCTCAATCTTTCCTCTCTGGCCTCCACAGCTTTGGCAGTTCATTCCAGTTTTAATCCAGCTATATTGTCGTGTCTTGGAGTTCACTGTGTATGTAATATCAGTGCAGTGTGTGTTCAGTGTTATCATCCCATGTGGCTGTAATTACTGTGAATGTCGTTTTTAATTGTGCTCTTTGTACTGCCTGTGTTTATGTGCTACATCTTCATCAAGTGTCATTTTAATTATATGTGGATTTTATGTAAACATGCCTCGTGAAACTACCCCTTTTTGTATATTTTAACTCCCATTGTTTCCCTTCTCATATATAAACTTCATCTATTATCCCAATATTTTTTGTATGTACCATTCTCCTGTGTTGTTTAAATGTAGTGTCTTGGCTGAAGAGCGGTGAATTGTGCCGCTACCAGCTCACTCCTGCCCACACGGGGCATCTAATAACAATAAAGGGAAAAAACCAGGCGTACTTGGACAGTGGGTCACTGTTCTGATATTATAATTACCCACCCTTATGTTCCTCCCAGCAGCTGGTCACTTCTATACTGGCATGAGGCTACTGCCCTGGACTTCAATGATAGCTTTCTGTCCTATCATTATTGCCCATCCTTCCCATGTGAGGCTGTTGACTAGACTGGCTGGAGCAACTCTCTAGTGCTAGACTAATACTAAAAATATCCACTCCAAATCTGGCAGTTTTTGACAAAGCTGGATGGAGCTACTGTTTAGTACTCAATCAATGGCAACTACTCCCACTTAACTCAAATTGTTTAAATAAACAACATTCCACCCAGTGTACAAAACAAAGAATCACGTCGATTCCATCCAGCAGCTCAGCACAGACTGCAGCTCTATAACAAGTGGTCGGGGTAGCGGGGTGTGGGAATGGACAATATCACCCTCTGGTGCTGGTGTTGTGAACTAGGTCAGTTGGTCTCCAAACTTTAAAGTCAACACACAAAACTTTATATTCCCACCAACAAATTTGAATATCGCGCCATTTTTATTTCCACCAAAAATTCAATTTCCGACATTTCCTGGGGAGGGGGGTTAGAACAGGGGATGGGGATGGGAGAGAGCCCCATGTGCTTTCTATGGAAAACCCATGACGTCATCAGCGGTAGCTGTAATTAATCGATCAATTTCATTCATTGGCATATTAAATTGACATCAAAAGTGTGTGCCAGCCAGAGTGGCCGTGCGGTTCTAGGCGCTACAGTCTGGAGCCGAGCGCTACACTCTGGAGCCGAGCGACCACTACGGTCGCAGGTTCGAATCCTGCCTCGGGCATGGATGTGTGTGATGTCCTTAGGTTAGTTAGGTTTAATTAGTTCTAAGTTCTAGGCGACTGATGACCTCAGAAGTTAAGTCACATAGTGCTCAGAGCCATTTTCAGCCATCAAAAGTGTGCCAGAAACTCTGTTACTCTACTCTTATCGTACTGTGTTGTATTACTTAAGAAGTCTTCGAGGCACTCACATATCTGGGAACCTATTACATACGTTCATGCTTTTGTTAACAGTCTGCACTGGGCAATCATCTCAGATAAATTTCGGAAATCTGCAAATACGGAATCTGACATTTTCTCTTCATCCATAGTTTGCAGTGTATCATGTGAAAAACTGGAAGCTGAGTTTGTTCCATGCCGTCTAAAACCATGTTAATCCATAGACATAAGCTTTTCGATCTGAAGGAAGTCAATTATATTCGAGCTGAAAACTTGTTCAAGATTGCTGCATCAAACCGATGTTAAGGATATTGGTTTGTAATTTTGAGGCTCCGTTATTTATCTCTACTTAAATGTAGGCGTCATATGCGTTTTTCCTAGTAGTTTGGGACTTTGTGGTGGACGAGAGATTCGCGACAAATGAAAGTTAAGTAGAGAGCCAATGCTGTAGAATACTGTTTGTAAAACCAAATTGGGTTTCCATCTGGACCTGGTGACTAATATATTTTCAACTCTTTCAGTTGCTTCTCTACGCCAGGGATGCCTATTTCTCTGCCCTCCATGCGGGAGTCTGTGCGACAATGAAACGCCGGCATGTATGTATGTATGTATGACTCCTGCGTGAGCGATTTCCTAAACGCGAAATTAAAACTTGGGCGTTCTTTTTGCTGTCTTCTACTGCAATAACGCACTGGTCAACGAGTGACTTTGCAGAAGCCTGAGACGCGCTTTGCTATTTTACATAGGACCAAATTTTCTCGGATTCTTCACAAGATCCTTCGATAAGATATGAGGGCAATAGTTGCTGCGTGCTTCACGAATAAATCTTCTCACAGACGCTCGAATCTCTACTGACCTTTGCCTGTCGTCATTTACGCTTTCTCTCTTGAACCGACTGTGAAACAGTCTTTGCTTCCTCAGCATTTTTCGAATTTCATTGTCAAACGACAGTGAGTCATTTCCACCCTTAATCCACTTACTAGAAGATGGGGGAGAGAACCATAAAAGTAGACATTCGAAAGTATCTATTGTATATCTCCCAGAACACTGCTGAGATAATTCCGAGAGACTGTTTCAGCGAGGAGACTAAGACCATTCTTCAGCCCCAACGTACTAATCAAATAGAGATAGAGAAGATAAATTAGTGTGATAAGAGCTCAAACAGACACGTAAAGGCAATAGTTCTTGCCAGACCCTTTCCGTGAACTGAGTGACAATGAAATGTATGACACAATACAACAAAAAAATACCTTCTGTCGAACATTTTACGCTGTTTGGCAAGGCAATGCCGTTGATCTAGACCCATTCTACGATGTCCATTCAATTCCGTTTCGTTACCACCGATTTCAGGTGTTGGAACAATCCCATATTGCTTAGTCGAATTAATGTGACAGTCTCCAAACCCTACCCGCTCATATATTCTTGTGATGTCATTGGTTTCTTCTTTCGTTTCCATCCATTAGCTAGCATTTTTTACCATTCTTGGATACCTGCCCATTATCTCGTATTTTTCCACTTATACCAGAGGAATCCGATCTATCCCAAATCACTTCTGAGTATCTTCGTAAGGTCGGCCGCGGTGACCGAGCGGTTCTCGGTGCTTCAGTCTGGAACCGCCCGACTGCTACGGTCGCAGGTTCGAATACCAAGCGACGGTATTTTACTGTGGATATCAGTGTCGTCATCGAATGGCATGCACGTTAACGAAGTATGTCGCTCTGCAACACCAAGAAGTTTACATTTTGTCCTCCGGTCTACAAGAAGGCGCACTCAGGGAATTGACATTCGTTTGAAAGCCTTATTTAAATGAACATCCCGTCGCCAGGATTTCAATCGGAACAAAGCAAATTATGTACGGTATCTGGCATCTACACCTAAAATTGTGACATTTACAGTTTTCCAACTGAAACTAATTGGAATTTTAATTAATTTGTACACAATTTGTTTAAATATACTAGCTACATAACAGGAAAGTATTTTTCTATTGCAAAAATCATAAATCATTGTTTTAGCTTCCTTCAAAATGACTCTGTAATGAGAGTACCGTTTCTTATATTTATCTATCTAAATAAACATTCTTTTCCTTTATCATTCCGCAAGTTAAAGAGGAAAACACCTTATTTACAACACCGCGCACGTTTACAGGAAAATTCAGTTGTCACTGTACTTTGTTAATGTGTCTTACAGTGTCTGATAAGAAAAAGCGAAGTACCCGAAAAGGTGGGAGGCCATTTATCAGTAAGGCGTTGCACCTTCTATGGCTTGGATATTTTTAAAACTATGGGTATCCGATGTACCAATATTTTAAAAAAATTCATTATCGGCCCTCGGTACACTAAGAAAAAGTATCGATATAACGAAGAAGAAAATATCGACCTACTGGCCTATAAAGATATCGGTTGGACATCGTAAACATACTACCACTTATTTAAGTATAGATTGATTATTAGATATTCTGTCCATCAACAAGCTAGCTGCCTGTCTATCCCCCATAGAGCAAAAACTGAAAGGAAAATGATGCGCGTTCACGCCTGGCGAGAATCACATTGCTAACAATCGTAACTGCATGTGAGTGGCACAATAAAAGGCGTCCATCGTTCGGTTTCGTCACATATCGCATTTGTCCGGACACTTCATGTCGACTTCACTGTTTTTTTTTTTTTTTTTCATTTCTGGTAACTCCAGTGACATGGGGAGCAGTACTAGTGTCAAAACCGCTTCGTGAAGTTAAACGTTGCAGTTTCAGTTGGCAGCGTCGAGCCCGATTCCGTCAGCTTTTCCCCTCATTCGTCTCCGCTCACCACAAAGACCACTCTTGTCATGTAGATATTTGCTCATCATTTTCAGAAAATGTTTGTGAGGATTGCTGATGTGAAGAATAGCGTATTAGAGTCTTTAAAATTTTTAAAATTGTTTTCTTCTTGTTAACGCAACTGGGGTGCTTTTTCTTCACATCGGGAATCTTGTTATTCCATTCACCCCGCCCCCCCCCCCCCCCAGACCCCATCCCCACCCCCGTTCATTCGGAAATCTTGTTCGTGCGACCTGTACTTCCTTGACACAGTCAAAGAGAAAGACCGGACGTCATGAAAGGTGAAACTGAATGATCGTGTTGTAGTACGGGTCCAAGTCGCGGCACCACTCCAGACACTTACAATCTTGTTGTGGAATTAACGGGGAATTAACGATAGCCTATGCTCGGTACGGTAATTCCCTAGTCTGCCTGCTGTTCGTCTGCAACTATTGGTGCGGAAAGACACATGTTGTTCTCGTTCTTTGGTGGCGGTAGCAGATGTGAAGGGGTTCCGATGAACCAGATGCACAACATGGCGATCCACCCTTGTGGTGGTCAGACGTGGTCGACCGTAACCTTAGAAACAAGTATGTCTGCCCCTACGTTCCCACGAAGTCTAACACTAGGCCACTGGCACATCTGAATTTTCCACAAGTGTGGATACTGCACGATTTGACCAGCCAGCCAAATCGAGACGCACCCTGAGCTTCCTTTCACACTCAGTGAGGTGGTGAGACGCTGTCTCATACGAGGTGCATTCAAGTTCTAAGGCCTCCGATTTTTTTTCTCCGGACTGGAAAGAGGTAGAAACATGCGCATTGTTTTAAAATGAGGCCGCGTTCATTGTCAATACGTCCCAGAGATGGCAGCACCGTACGGCAGATGGAATTTTACCGCCAGCGGCGAGAATAAGAACTGTTTTAAATACTTAAAATGGCGACGTTTTCCTTACTTGAACAGCGTGCAATCATTCGTTTTCTCAATTTGCGTGGTGTGAAACCAATCGAAATTCATCGACAGTTGAAGGAGACATGTGGTGATGGAGTTATGGATGTGTCGAAAGTGCGTTCGTGGGTGCGACAGTTTAATGGAGGCAGAACATCGTGTGACAACAAGCCGAAAATACCTCGGGCTCGCACAAGCCGGTCTGACGACATGATCGAGAAAGTGGAGAGAATTGTTTTGGGGGATTGCCGAATGACTGTTGAACAGATCGCCTCCAGAGTTGGCATTTCTGTGGGTTCTGTGCACACAATCCTGCATGACGACCTGAAAATGCGAAAAGCGTCATCCAGGTGGGTGCCACGAATGCTGACGGATCACCACATGGCTGCCCGTGTGGCATGTTGCCAAGCAATGTTGACGCGCAACGACGGCATGAATGGGACTTTCTTTTCGTCGGTTGTGACAATGGATGAGACGTGGATGCCATTTTTCAATTCAGAAACAAAGCGCCAGTCAGCTCTATGGAAGCACACAGATTCACCACCAACAAAAAAATTTCGGGTAACCGCCAGTGCTGAAAAAATGATGGTGTCCATGTTCTGGGACAGCGAGGGCGTAATCCTAACCCATTGCGTTCCAAAGTGCACTACTGTAAAAGGTGCATCCTACGAAAATGTTTTGAAGAACAAATTCCTTCCTGCACTGCAACAAAAACGTCCGGGAAGGGCTGCGCGTGTGCTGTTTCACCAAGACAACGCACCCGCACATCGAGCTAACGTTACGCCACAGTTTCTTCGTGATAACAACTTTGAAGTGATTACTCATGCTCCCTACTCACCTGACCTGGCTGCTAGTGACTTTTGGCTTTTCCCAACAATGAAAGACACTCTCCGTGGCCGTACATTCACCAGCCGTGCTGCTATTGCCTCAGCGATTTTCCAGTGGTCAAAACAGACTCCTAAAGAAGCCTTCGCCGCTGCCATGGAATCATGGCGTCAACGTTGTGAACAATGTGTACGTCTGCAGGGCGATTACGTCGAGAAGTAACGCCAGTTTCATCGATTTCGGGTGAGTAGTTAATTAGAAAAAAAATCGGAGGCCTTAGAACTTGAATGCACCTCGTATGAGTATGCGGAAACTCCGTTTCGTTCAGTGTTCACGCCCCTCATAAACTTTACTAGGACTGGTAGCAACGCTAAACGCGAACAACACTAATGCACTCTGGTGGCTGTTCTGACTTCCACAGAGAAATGCAACTCTAAATTGTTCACATACCAACCGATGTTGAGTATGTGTACAAAGTTGCATTGGCATCCGATCAAGTCTTCTGAAAACTTTATTCTTTTTTGTCAAGCAGTGTATTTTCATTTATTTGTGATTGACGACAGACGTCATTTCGTAACTGTGTCTTGTTGATGCACTCAATATTTTGGGGGTATTTTTGCTCATTTGATGTTATTCATTATATGCAACGTGTTCCACAGGTCATTTCAACTATTCTTTTACGTAATTGCGTGGGACGAGTCAGTTTACAAAATATGTAAAAATGGTTGGTGTTAACATAAATGAACACACTATTTTCATCACAGCAGCGACAATAGCAACCTAAAATAATGATGTGTTCACGAATGGAAAACAGTCCACAGCTGCACTAAATTACGTTTATTTTAAACCTTGGTTTCTGCTATAATAATATAGCCTTCTTTAGAAGTCATACACACTACTAAATGAAAAATGTCTTAGCCCAGCGGCTGCGTCAAGACCAATAAAATAACTTCAACAGACATAAGCGTGTTTCGAACATAGTAAAATTACATATGGCACTGTATGTTCTCCGCCACTACGACTGTATTATAGCAGAAACCATTGTCAAGGTTTAAAATAAACGTAATTTAGTGCATTTGTGGGCTGTTTTTCATTCATAAACACATTATTATTTTAGGCCTACTCATGCAACCACACTTAAAAACAAGGGTTTTTTTTCAGTTTTTAAGTAGGAATGCTTCGATGGAATAGAATCAGATGAAATGATTTTAAATTAAATTAAAACTTGCTTTACTATCTCTCGTGCATTTTATGTTACTGGGCAAATGAGCAAACAATGTTTATTGCTGCGTATTGAACTACTTTCTGAGTAGCTGACAGCTCTAAGGAAGAGTAATGAAGGTAACTTTGCACTTTCGTGTTGCGGGTATGGACATCACTGTTCTTTTCGAATTGTGATGCATTATTTATGACAGATTCCAGTAGCGAATATGTGTGATGTGTCGATGCAGGTGAAAAGCCTAACTGCCTGACGACGTACCTACATGACGTTCGACAACAAATACTTCATATTATTCTTACTGCTCTCTTTTGTGTAATGAATACTTTCTTTCTAAGCAATGAGTTACCCCAGAAAATTATTCCATAAGACATTATTGAGTGGATGTACGCAAAATAATGTTAGGACGTTGGTTCATTTGTTTGTTAGATTAGCAGTTATACGAAGGACAAAAATAGATGAACTTAATTGTTTTAGAATCTCAGAAATACGCTTCTTCCAGTTCAATTTTTTTCAATATTACACCTAAAATTTAGTTTCATTGTACTCTACTTGCTGGCATCTGATCAGGTGCTACATCAATTGCTGGTATGACTCTATTTGTTCTACAGAACTAGGTATAGTGTGTTTCTTCAAAATTTATGGAGAGCCCATTTTCTGAGAACCACTTTACAGTTCTTTCGAAAATACCATTTACTCTCTCTTCTGTTGCTTTCTTTATAATGGTATCTATTAAACATTAGCATCACCTGAAACGAGTATCAATTGTGCTAGCTGAATATTAATTCGAAGATCATTCATATATATAAGAAATAAGAGTGGACCCAATATTGAGCCCTGTGGGACACCCTTTGTGAGTTTTCCTTTTTTTTCACATTCACTAAAATTTTGTACCTTTACGACTTTATTTGAATTATTCAGCACACACATTTGCATTCTGTGTTAAATATGCTTCAAACCAGCTTTTCTTGAGACCATCAATTCGATAAAACTTGAGTTTTTCTAAGAGAGTAACATGACCTACACAGTCAAACGCTTTGGAAAGAGTACATAAAATATCAGCTGGCTTATTTTATTGTTTAAGGCTTTTACTATTTGAGGAGTGAATATATAAATACCATTCTCAATCAAGCAATGCAAACTGTGATGTGCTAAGTAAGTTGTTTCCACTTAAGTGTGAGACTTGGTACATTACTCTTACGAATGTTTTGTAAAAAGTTGTCAGTGAGGAAATCGACGATAGTTGTTTAAATCCGTCTTGTCACCTTTCGTATGAAGACGTTTCTGGCTTAATGGTGTACTGACCAAGGCCAAATAAAAGAAAATATAGGAAATCATGCTGATGATAGAGACAGACGATGTGCCTAACATGGCTACCGTCGACATCTCGGTCACTCGAGGATTCACGAACCAGATGCGGTGCTACCGAAAAGCTCGGATCTCTCAGACACAGCGGAGAGCAGTGAGCGTCTTAAATGCAGACCGCAGTGCAGGAGATGTTACGGCCGGCGAGGCGTGAAGAGCGCGGCCGGACGGGCCCTCCGAGACCTCTTCTGCGCATGCGCGGCCACGAGCCGGGCAGCGCTAAAAGGTTTACAGCCCGCAAGCTCTCAGCCGCGGGGGCGCGTTACCACCTCTGCCCCGCCGGCGGCTGCAGCCTCTCGTTCCCTCCGCCTTCTGGGCTGCGGCTCCAGGAAAACACAACCGACTACTGCACTCCATAGCGTTGGGCCTTCAATCCTATTAGCGAAAAGCAAAAGCGACAGCATTCACAAAGTGACGCAAAATACAGAATCAGAGACTAGACACGCTGAAGAAACAAGAGAATATATTAAAAATGTGATTCCACAAAACTTTAAACCACTAGAAGTAGCACCAACGTCCTTCACTCAACTCAATCCGATTATAAAAATTCTAAAAAACATAAGCTCGTATAAGGTTGATGAAATTTCAGACAGAATTCTGAAAAGTTGTTGCGGGTTTGTAAGTATTATCCTCAGTGATATACGCAATGCATGACCGGCATAGGTAATTTTTCCACACAGGTAAAATTATGCAATAATTGAACCACTTCGTAAGCAAAATGACTAGGCAGACTTAAGCAATTTCCTTGCTGACAACATTTTCCAAAATATTCGAAAAAGTGATGTACTCAAGAGTAGGCGCACATTTCAGTAGAAACAATTTACTTGGTATAACGCAGTTTGGATTCCAGAAATGGTGCTCGACTGATAGTGCTATTTATGCATTCTATCATCAATAGTACAAGCCTTAAATAATAATACGTCGCTAGTTGGTATTTTTGTAATGTTTCCAGGGCTTTGGATTGTGTAAACTATGAGACTCTCTCGGCAAAACAGATGTGTTAATGCACAGCTGGTTTGACTCATGGTAGACAAACAGAATGCAAAAGTTAGAACTGGATAATTAAGACAGTGTTGGAAAGGTAGAAAAAATTATTTCTGTACCACATTCCCGTATCTGATTGTAACCTCCCCCTCACTTACAATATACAAAGAGACAGAAATGTCATATCTTGAGGTAACAAAGCAAGGAAAGAAAATAGTACAATAGATGGAAATAGGAGGATATGCATTTCCGGCGTTACATGATGCAGCAAATGAGCAGAAGTTATTAAGTAGGGCAATATGCTCCAAATTTTTGGGTGTACATATACCTGAAAACTTGAGCTGGATTAGATTAGATTAGAGTAGTACTTGTTCCAAAGATCATGACTAAGACACTTTGTAATGATGTGGAACATGTCAGGTTAATAAAAGGTGTCTATACAAGATATTACATTACACAAAATATTACATGATACTTAATATTTTTAATTTTTTATGGGGGGGGGGGGGTTGGGGAGATTACCCACTTACTATATCCAAAAATTCATCTAATGAGTAGAAAGAGTTGCCATTCAGAAATTATTTTAATTTCCTTTTAAATTTTATATGGCTATCTGTCAGAGTTTTGATGCTATTAGGTAAGTGACCAAAGACTTTTGTGGCAGCACAATTTACTCCCTTCTGAGCCGAAGTTAGATTTAACCTTGAGTAGTGAAGATCATCCTTTCTCATAGTGTTGTAGCCATGTACATTGCTATTACTTTTCAATTCGTTCGGATTGTTAATAATAAATTTCATAAGTGAATATATATATTGTGAGGCTACAGTGAAGATCACTACCTCTTTAAATAAATGTCTGCATGATGGTCTTGGATGAGCTCCAGCAATTATTCTGATTACACGCTTTTGTGTAATGAACACTCTTTTACTCAATGATTAGTTACACCAGAATATGATGCCATACGAAACCAGAGAATGAGAATAGACGTGGTAAGCTAATTTACTGATATGTATATCACCAAAATTTGCAATGACCCTAATAACATAAGTAACTGAACTCAAACTTTTCAGCAGATCTTCAGTGTGTTTTTTCCAGTTCAATCAATGCATACACCTAGAAATTTTGAATATTCTACCTAAGCTACCGATTTCTGATCGAAGTCTGTATTTACTAATGATGTCATTCCATTTAGTGTGTGAAAATGTGTATACTGTGTTTTGTCAAAGATTAATGAGAACCCATTTGCAGAGAACCACTTAATGATTTTCTGAAAAACATCATTTACAATTTCATCTCTTAATTCTTGTCTGTTGGGTGTGATAGCTATACTTGTATCATCAGCAAAAAGTACCAGCTTTGCATCTTCGTGAATACAGAACTGCAAGTCATTAATATATATTAAGAACAGCAGAGGACCCAAGACCGGACCTTGTGGCACCCCATTCTTGATTGTTCCCCAGTTTCAGAAATCACCAGTTTTTTGCATATTATGTGAACTGCTAATTTCAACTTTCTGCACTCTTCCAGTTAGGTATGATTTAAACCATTCGAGCGCTGTCCTATTCGTACCACAGTACTTGAGCTTATCTAGAAGTATTCCATGATTTACACAATCAAAAGCCTTTGAGAGATCACAAAAAATTCCAACAGGTGACTTCCGGTTACTCAGAGCATTTAATATTTCATTAGTGAAAGTATATATAGCATTTTCCGTTGAAAAACCTTTCTGAAAACTAAACTGACATTTTGTTAAAACTTTATTTTTACAAATGTGTGAAGCTACTGTACAATACATTACTTTTACAAGAATTTTGGATAAGGCAGTCAGAAGAGAGATTGGGAGATAGTTGTTGACATCAGATGTATCCCCTTTCTTATGCAGTGGTTTAACAATGGCATACTTCAGTCTATCAGGGAAAATACTCTGCTTCAGAGAGCTACTACATATGTGGCTAACAACCCCACTTATCTCATGCGAAGAAGCTTTTATTATCCTGCTGGAAAGGCCATCAATTCCATGTGAGCTTTTATTCTTGAGAGAGTTTTTTATCTTCCTAATTTCAGAAGGAGAGGGTGGAATTTCAATTGTATCAAATTGTGTGGCTAAGGCCTCTTCCATTAACTGCCTTGCTTCTTCTAATGAACATTTAGATCCTATTTTCTCTACAACATTTAAAAATGATTATTCAAAATGTTTTCGACTTCTGGCTTGTTGTTTGTCAAGTTTCCATTCTCTCTTATGTTAATGCCGTCATCCTGTACTCTCGGTTGCCCTGGCTCCCTTGTAAAAATATTCCAAATTGTGTTGATTTTATTATGAAATGTATTAATCTCAGACATGATGCTCATGCTTCTTGACTTTTTAATAAGCTTTCTTAATGTAGCACAGTAGTTTTTATAATATTTGGCTGTTTCTGGGTCATTCCCTTTCTTGTTGTTAGATACAGTTGTAAGTGGGCTGTTTATATTTTCTTATTGGCAACGTTACGTAGCGCTCTGTATGAAAATCAATGGCTGTGCTGTGTGCAGTCTGTGGCTAGTTAGCATTGTTGTCTGCCATTGTAGTGTTGGGCAGCGGCAGCTGGATGTGAACAGTGCGTAGCGTTGCGCAGTTGGAGGTGAGCCGCCAGCAGTGGTGGATGTGGGGAGAGAAATGACGGAGACTTGAAATTTGTAAGACTGGATGGCATATATATTATGATTATTAAGGTAAATACATTGTTTGTTCTCTATTAAAATCTTTCATTTGCTAACTATGCCTATCAGTAGTTAGTGCCTTCCGTAGTTTGAATCTTTTATTTAGCTGGCAGAGTGGCGTTCGCTGTACTGCAGTAGTTCGAGTAACGAAGATTTTTTGTGAGGTAAGTGATTTGTGAAAGGTACAGGTTAATGTTAGTCAGGGCCATTCCTTTGTAGGGATTTCTGAAAGTCAGATTGCGTTGCGCTAAAAAATATTGTGCGTCAGTTTAAGCACAGTCATGTATAATTGTTCAAAGGAGACATTTCACAGTAAGTAAGACATTTGTTCCCCTTGTATGAGAAACTGCACTAGTTAGGCAGCTATTTCCTTACCCATAACAACTTTGAAAGTAAAAGGAACAAAAAATGAAATGGAAATTGTTTAATTGCTACTGAATAACGACGTCACAACAACAAGCCAACTAACTGATGAAAGCGACTCAGCAAATATTACGTAGTATCTTCGTTATAAGATATTTTTATTCCTTTAGTAAGCCAAGAGTTTTGCATGGTTTCTTATACTTAGATTTAACTACTTTCTTGGGGAACCAGTTTTCAAATTCTCTTACAAGTGTGTCATGAAATAAGATACAGTTTAAATTAGCATCAGGTTCCTTGTACACCTCATCTCAGTCTAACTGCTGAAGATTTTCACTGAAATTTCTAATTTTTGAGTCATTAATTGAATGCACAACTTTGGGGGGTAGTTTTGAATTACTGAATGGAGCTATGTCATATACTGTAACTAGCTGAGCACCACGATCAGAAAGGCCATTCTCAACAGGACAAGAATTTATGTTTTTAAACTTAACTTGGTCTATAAAAGTGTAATCTGTCAATGTGCTGCTGTCCTTTACTACCCGAGTAGGAAAATCAATGACAGATGTCAAATTGAAGGAACTGAGCAAGACTTCCAGGTCATTCTTCTTATTACACTCTTTCAGTGAATCAACATTGAAGTCCCCACAAATAATAATTTGCTTTCCCCTCTCTGACATATAGCACAACATGGCATACAAGTTTTCCAGGAATAAAATGAAAGTTTCCTGAAAGGGACACATATACTGTTACAATTATGAAAGAGCCCCCCAGTTTAAGTTGAGAAGCACATGCTTCTATATGTTGCTTTAGACAAAACTTTTTTGTATCCAAGCTTTTTACACAGTGATAACTTTCGCCATAAATGGCAACTCCTCCTCTCACCTTATTCTCTCTACTCATATGTGCAGCTAGTTTATAACCACTGATATTTACCTTCTCCATATCAGACACAATGTGATGCTCGGACAGCCATAGTATATCTATTACATTATCAAATTCAATGTCATCTAAACAAACTAGGAGCTCATCTACTTTATTCTTCAATCCCAGAATATTTAGGTGAAAAATGGTAATATTATTTTTTACTTTAGTTTTGTGAGAATCTCCTTTTTTCTTTAATCCACCAATAGTTCGGTTAAATATGGTAACACTATTATTTACTTTACTGTTGTGAGAATCTTGTGAGTTTTGGACCTCTTTAGCACCTGCTTGCCTGAACTGGAAAAAGTATATTACTGAGATTCTCCAACAATTAAGTTCGGCTACTTTTACTCTTCGTATAATTACTGATTTGGAAACAAACGTATCGATCTCTTAACAAATGTTGTATATTTCCACTTAATAATGTCTTATGGAACAATTTTCTGGGATAACTCATCACTTAGAAAGGTAGTATTGATTATACAAAAGCGAATAGTAAGTATAATATGTGGCGTTTAGCCACGGAAGTCAATTAGGAACCTCTCCAAGTAGTTAGACATTTTAACTATGTTGTCACAATACATATATCCGCTAATGAAATTCATCATTAACAGTTCATCACTATCTGAGAATAACAATGAAGTACATACCTACAACACCAGATTGAAGACCACCTTTATTACCCCTTGTTAAAGATCTCAGTGGCTCAGAAATGAGTTCAATACGCAGTAACAAAAATTTTTGAGGATTTGCCCAACAACATAAAATGTCTTACAGATTGCGAAGCCAATTTTAAATATAATTTAAAATCATTTCTCCTGGACAATTCCTTCTACACCACTGACGAATTTGTACTTAGAAACTGGTAATATAGCTGTAGTTGCATGAGTGGGCCTAAAATAATGTGTTCATTAACGTTAAAGCTAATAATTTATAGATATCCTGTAAGCTGACACGTACCACGTCATTTCGATAAAAAGAATCTTTCAAATGATCTATGGAACATGTAGCTAACTAACTATCTACCAACAGTATCGTTGTCTATGCTTAAGAGTCTTCCTTGCGACAAGAGTTTGTTGATTATTTTTCTGCGAATAGAGCCGCTTAGTACACTTAATATGGTTACATTTACTACATTGTTCAGGCAGCTGTCATCTCAGAACTTAGGATTCGTAAAGTTCGCTGTCAGTTACAAGAAAATCTATATTGTCTGATCAAATGTATCCAGAAGCCGATATGAAATGCAGAATGGACCGCTAGATGTCACGAGATGCGGACCGGACAAAATAAAAGAAGATATGGAACACTCTGCTGTCAATAGAGAAGTAGTTATTACAATGAGCCAGCCAGGAGAGCTTCTAAGGTGGGCTTGCCATTGGATGTCACTTGAGTAACATATCAACCAACGACATTTCAACCCTTCTAAAGCTTCCCAAGTCCATTGTTGGTGATGTGATTGTGAAGTGGACACACGAAATATCAACTACATCAAAACCAAGGACAGGCTGACCTGACGAACTGGGATCGTCGAGCATTGCAGAGGGTAGCTGCAAAAAATCGCGTGAAATCAGCAGAAGGGATCATTGTCGAATTTCAAAGTGATACAAGGAGTCTGGCTAGCACAGTGACCGTGCTTAGGGAGTTAAAAAGAATGGTATTCAATGGTAGAGCAGCTGCTCCCAGGCCACACATTTCTATTCGTATACTCAGTGCTAAGCGACGCCTGAGGTGGTATCAATAGCAGAGACACCGGAGAGTGTACAACTGGAAACGAGTGATTTGTGGAGATGAATCGCGCTATAGCCTGTGGCAATCCGAAGGAAGGGTTTGGTTTTAGAGAATGCCTGGACAACGTTACTGGCCATCATTAATACCATTTATTTCTAGCTTCCATTACGCTATCAGTCCCATTCTCTAGCGAGACCATCCTTTCATCCGCAGTTACCATAGCCTCCCTCGATGTATTTATCTCCCCATGTAGAAATTCTGTTTCTGTTTAACGAAGATACTACGTAATATTTGCTGAGTCGCTTTCATCAGTTAGTTGGCTTGTTGTTGTGACGTCGTTATTCAGTAGCAATTAAACAATTTCCATTTCATTTCTTGTTCTTTTACTTTCAAAGTTGTTATGGGTAAGGAAATAGCTGCCTAACTAGTGCAGTTTCTCATACAAGGGGAACAAATGTCTTACACACTTTGTTTCTTCTTAACATACATTCCACTTCTTAGTATACTTTAACATCTGATATAATTGACAACAAAACTAATATTAATCGCAAATATTGAAGTGTTCAGAGAGAAATTATAGTACTATGCAAACAGTTTCTTACGCTACTAACAGATGGCATTACTGGTTACAGTTAGAACACTGGCACATACTTTGAAATACCCAAAATCGGATTACGATTTGAAATTGATGAGTTCACAAATAAAACTTATGTCGTGCATTTCATACTTCGCAAGTGAGTGACCTTAAGTGCATGTTACTGCCCTCGCATGACTGTGTCGTTACATATGACCCTTCAGTTCAGCATAGGTTTTCAACAGGGAACAATGACTGAACTGCCAGACTGTGCACAAGAGATACAAAGATGTTATAGATGAACCTAGGAAGGTGTAACTGTCTGTGTTACCTTTAACAAATTATATATAGAACTTACTTTCTCGTGTTTAAAAGGAAAAGATTATTATTGCTACTTCAACAATTATAATTAGATGAAAATTTTAAAAATAAATTGATATATTGCAACGCTATACTTTGTGCGAAAAGACCGAACTGAATCAGCACTAACCTGTCTATGTATCACACGTAGCCCTAGAAATGTGTAATTGTTTGTTCTGTAAGACAACCTTCAACCTCGTTACTAAATAGTGTAACAATTAAAGGAAGTACAAAATATATTGTACATTTCTCATCAACATAGCAAAATGATTAATTCTGAAACTCAATCGAAGTTTTACAGCTATAAAAATGATAAAAATTCTTGTATGCTAATCAGCAACAAAATATTGAAGATTGTAAATTCTTGAGAAACAGGAAAACAGTCAAACATACACCATGCAAATGTTATCACTGTCATATTTAAGTAAGAAAAAATTGTACTTATTAATAACGTAATATAAATTGGAATAGATATCACTTATTACTTATGTCTTTGACAATTCAGTTGTTCATTGTACTCTGAACAGCCATTGCAGTTCTCAATATTTTTTCTCTTCAGTTTCATACACAGTTTTATGACATTATAAGTGATTCAAATTACTCTGTTTCTCACTAATACCAACAATAATAATATTTTACTAATTTCTAGGTATTTGTGTGAAAAGCAATCACTTTGTCAAATAATGAATAATTGTATTAGTTAATGCCCCTTGGTACAACCATATTTGCAACATCTACATCTGCGTGAGTACTCTGCTAATCACACTTAAGTGCTAGGCAGAGTTATCATTGAACCACCTTCACAATAATTCTCTGTTATTCCACTCTCGAACAGTGCATGGGAAAAAACGAACACCTATATCTTTCCGAGAAATTTCTGATTTCCTTTATTTTATTGTGATGATCGTTTCTCCCTATGTAGCTCGACGACAACAAAATAGTTTCGCATTCGTAGGAGAAAGTTGGTGATTGAAATTTCGTGAGAAGATTCCGCCGCAACGAAAAACGCCTTTGTTTTAATAGTGTCCATCCCAAATCCTGTATCATGTCAGTGTCATTCTCTCCCCTATTACGCGATAATGCAAAACTTGCCGGCCTTCTTCGAACTTTCTCGATGTACTTTGTTCATCCTATCTTGTAAGGATCCCAGACCGCACAACAGAGCTCCAAAAGAGGATAGACAAAAGTATTGTACGTGGTCTCTTTAATAGCTCCGATACATTTTCTAAGTGCTCTGCTAATAAAACGCAGACTTTGATTTCCCTCCCCAATAACATTTTCTCTTTGTTCTTTCCAATTCAAATTGTTCATAATTGTAATTACTAGGTAATTAGTTGAATTTATGGTCTTTAGATTGATTTATCGTACAACCGAAGTTTAACGGATTCCTTTTAGCAGTCATGTGGATGACCACACAGAATTCATTATTCAAGGTCAGTTGCCAATTTTCGCACCATTCCGATATGTTTTGTAAATCGTTTTCAATTTGTTTCCATCTTCTGATAAGTTTGCTAGACTGCGAACAATATCAACATCTGCAAACGACCTTAGATAGCTGTTCGGATTGTCTCCTAAATCGTTTATATAGATAAGGAACAGTAGAGGGCATACAACACTACCTTGGGTAAGGCCAGAAATAATTTCTATTTTGGTCGATGGCTGTCCATCAATTACTGTAAAGCATAGCTTATTAATATTGATATAGTTCTTCCACATTTACTTCCTCCTATATATTCATTATCATTGTCACTTTTAGTGTTCAGTGATAAAGCAGTTAATCACATTAATAGCACAGCTTATTTGAGTACAATTAAGCACTAACCTTCCTTCAGTATGCCTGGCCCTTTTTTACATCATGTGTTAAATCCATCTGTAAATCAAAGTATCTGTTCACAAATTAATCACATCCTGCACCTTGAGCCACATGTAACAACAAAACTGAAATTAATATTATTTTCCATAGACAAATTTCTACGACATAAGAAACTCAGTGACATACCAAATTTTTGTTATATCATGATAACACATTAAAAACATCATCTGCTTAACTATTCATACATAGCATCATCATCAAAATTTATTTACAAGAGAGACAAGAATAACAGTAAAAAGAATTTTTGACAGATTGATAGAGCAGTACAAGAAAAATTCAGTACAGACAAATGAACGTGGAAAGTAGCGCTATATGGCTCAGAGTCCTGTGCCCTCCTAGAGCATGATCCACAAAGAGTGTGAATCCCCTTGAGGCCAACTATTCAACTATTACAGTCAAGCCTTTGCTTGTACAACTTAATGTTCACAATATTTCTTATACTAATTTATTTTAATTGTCCAAACAGGCCTTGAAGGCCCAGTGGTACCGACGGGCTGTCGTGTCATCCTGAGCCCTTAGGCGTCACCAGATGGCGATACGGAGGGGCATGTGGTCAGCATACCGCTCTCCTGGCCGTTGTCAGTGTTCATGACCGATGCCGCTACTTCTCAATCAAGTATCTCCTCAATTGTCTTCGCAAGGGTAGAGTACACTCTACTTGCCAACATACCCGGATGGTGACCCACTCAAGTGCTAGCGAAGCCCAGGAGCACTTAACTTTAGTGATGGGAACCAGTGTTACCGCTTCAGTAAAGCCGTCAGCAAATTTCTTCTATAGATTTCGGAAAAACTAAATAATAGTCATTCATGTGGGATATATGACCTACAGCCTTTCAAAATTAAATAATAGTCATTCATGTGGGGTATATGACCTACAGCCTTTCTAAGTCTAAAAAACCTTTCTCACCACGTATAATGGATTTGGGTATCTGAATCTGATACGGTTTCATTTGCAGGCGTTTTCTCAACACTCTCCAAACAGTTGATTTTGCAATTCCTAGGTCACGGGTGACAGGAGATTTTGACTTTTCTCGATATCTGAGGAACGTTTCGTTACTCTTTAAAACAGTTCCTTATGTGTTGATGCCACCCTCTGCTTCTGTCTTTATGAAGACTTCCTATTTTCTTAAACTTCTATTGCCACTCGTAAATGGATTGAATGGTAGGTGGAGCCTTGTTAACTGGCGTCCAGAATTTCCAGCACACTGTGATGATGGACTCTCTCTTGCAGAATGCCGTCACCATTGAACTAGGAGCCATATTGTTGGAAGTCACTGTAACAAAACAAACCTCTTGAGTTACAGTTTCCATACACGTTACAATACAATATCTTACCTCAGCACAAAATTTTTTAAAGTCACTTAATTTTCAATAACCCTGATTACGTGAAAGAATTCTGAGATTTCAGCTGTCATCTGCTTCTATTTTCCATGGATATTTAGTAAATTTGGTTTCGTATCTTAATCTTAGAATCTCTGATTTTATATCATGCCTCGTTTTTCTAGTCAGAATCTGTTTTTCCATACACTACTTCATCAGTTTTATTTTCTCCTCATTTATCATATCTTGTTTGGTTGGAAACCTAACGAATTCTTCCGTTAAGTTTTCTGTTCTTACCCCCATCAAAATTTCCTCAGGAGTGAACCCAGTACTCCCCTGGTTTAAACAGTTCATTGTACTTTCGAAATCCTTCACATGGATTCCCCAGGAACTGCTGTTGGTTACAATATCTCATGAATAATCTGCCCAACTACCACATTTAACATTCTGCAGGATTGCTGGCCATGTGTTATGCTACTATGTGCTATATTAGTCCATAAGCTCGTAGCGCTTTTGTTTTGCATGTCGGTATGCCGGTTCCTATGTGCTCACTTATTAATTGTCACTTTTTATTTGTAGTTTGAGTTTACATATTCTCATTTTGTCGTTCAGAGATAATGAGTGGAGCTGTGGACGCTAGAATATGGAATGCCAAGTGGAGAAATTGTAACATTTACGTCATATTGTTCTGTTTGAGCTCAGTAGTGGGGTGACAGCAGCGGAGGCAGTCAGAAACATTTTTACCATGTATGGTGACAACGCCATTTGACAGAGCACGGTAAGAAAATGGTTTTCTCGATTTAAGGAGGGTCGTTTTGACTATTGACGTTGAGGAAGACCTTTGGGGTCTAATCCACAATACTCTACGTTAGTGTACTAGAGAACTGACAAATGTGATGACATGTAATCATTTTACCATTGTGCGACATTTTCATGCAATGGGAAAGGTTCAAAAAACGGGTGTTTAGGTATTGTATAGTCTAAGATTCAAATGGCTCTGAGCACTACGGGACTTAACATCTATGGTCATCAGTGCCCTATAGTCTAAGGCAAAATCACAATAAACAGCAGGTGGCCACTTTATCCCTGCTTGTTTGTTACCAAATGACTCGTGAAAAACACTGACCTTTTCCATATACTGTTGTTACTGGTGACGAGAAATGGTCTCTTTTTGATAATATTAGGAAAAGAAAGGAATGGATGAGTCCAAACAAAGCATTAATGCCCTGTACAAAGATCTGCGTACGTACACAAAAGATAATGATATGCATCTGGTGGAACAGCGATGGTATAGTGTAATACAAACTGCTACCGCGAGGTGTAACCGTCACTGATAACACTTACTATCAACAACTGAGACGTCATGCAGACGCAGACAAGATCTATGACCTGGAAAATTACGTGAAGTGATGCTCCTCCACGGTAACAGCTGACCACATTCTGCTAGACTGACAGGAAACACTAAACAGGAGACGTGTTGGGAAGTCATTCCGCACTCACCTAATTCACCTGATCCTGCGCCATCAGATTTTCACCTTTTCCGCTTTCTTTCGAGAAACCTTTCCAGATGAAAATGCGCACCAGGCATGGCTCGACAAGTTCTTTACCTCAAAACCACGTAATTTCTACAGTTGAAAAATTGGAAAATTAGCCCAGTGTTGGCAGACTATTGTAAACAGTGTAGGAAAATATATTATTGATCACTGAAGTCTCTATTATGTATATCGGTTGTGTTTATTGAAGTTACAGAATAACGCTACGAACTTATGCACCATATTAATATTTTAATTCAGCTCCAGATTCAATCAATGCATTTTCCTATACTTTAGAAAAGCATTTAGTTCCATTATCCAAAAAGGTGATTTCAGGCTTACCTACTTGCACAGAGTAATCTTTGATTATTTTATCCCTTACTTCCTGCGTCAGTGGCTATTTTTAAAGGGTAAAACTAGATATATTTTGAAAAAATATCTACTGCAACCAGAATATAAACAAACCCAGAGCAGCTTTCGGTAGTGAGTCAAACAAGTCAACAGCAGAAAACCAGATACTTCATTAACTAAGATAGATTGCATAGGTCGTTTATTTCTGAATTTTGGAAATTTTGCATTTTGATATTTGTCATATGTCCTTATTCATTCCTCAACCTTCCTAGCCATGTAAATTAATCACCTCTATTATTTTCCCCAAGTACTTTTAAGCACCACAGTGACCATATGTTAAGTGTATGCATTTAATGAGTACTTGCACATGCTTTTTTGGCCAACACCCCTTCCACTCATCCAAATGTCCCTCTTTCTGCCTGAACAGAAGCCATTTAAGTACACAACAATATTAAGATAGTTTCAGGCACTATATATATACAAGGTGGTCCATTGATCGTGATCGGATCGAATATCTCACGAAATAAGCGTCAAACGAAAAAATTGCAAAGAACGAAACTTGTCTAGCCTGAAGGGGGAAAACAGATGGCGCTATGGTTGGCCCACTAGATGGCGCTGCCGTAGGTCAAACGAATATCAACTGCGTTTTTTAAAATAGGAACCCCCATTTTTATTACATATTCGTGTAGTATGTAAAGAAATATGAATGTTTTAGTTGGACCACTTTTTTCGCTTTGTGATAGATGGTGAACATTTTATTCCGGTTGTTCCAATGCAATATATGTACCTTTGTAAACATCATGTCTGAGAACGCATGCTGTTACAGCGTGATTACTTGTAAATACCACATTAATGCAATAAATGCTCAAAATGATGTCCGTCAACCTCAGTGCATTTGGCAATACGTGTAGCGACATTCCTCTCAACACCGAGTAGTTTGCCTTCCGTAATTTTCGCACATGCATTGACAATGCGCTGACGCATGTTGTCAGGCGTTTTCGGTGGATCACGATAGCAAATATCCTTCAACTTTCCCCACAGAAAGAAATCCGGGGACGTCAGATCCGGTGAACGTGCGAGCCATGGTGCTTCGACGACCAATCCACTTGTCATGAAAAATGCTATTCAATGCCGCTTCAACCGCACGCCAGTTATGTGCCGAACATCCATCATGTTGGCAGTACATCGCCATTGTGATACGCAGTGAAACATCTTGTAGTAACATAGGTAGAACATTATGTAGGAAATCAGCATAGATTGCACCATTTTGACTGCCATCGATAAAATGGGGGCCAATTATCCTTCCTCCCATAATGCCGCACCATACATTAACCCGCCAAGGTCGCTGATGTTCCACTTGTCGCAGCCATCGTGAATTTTCCGTTGCCCAATAGTGCATATTATGGCGGATTACGTTACCGCTGTTGTTGAATGACGCTTCGTCGCTAAATAGAATGCGTGCAAAAAATCTGTCATCGTCCCGTAATTTCTCTTGTGCCCAGTGGCAGAACTGTACACGACGTTCAAAGTCGTCGCCATGCAATTCCTGTTGCATTGAAATATCTTACGGGCGCAATCGATGTTGATGTAGCATTCTTAACACCGACGTTTTTGAGATTCCCGAACCTCGCACAATTTGTCTGCTACTGACGTGCGGATTAGCCGCGACAGCAGCTAAATCACCTATTTGGGCATCATCATTTGTTGCAGATCGTGGTTCACGTTTCACATGTGGCTGAACACTTCCTGTTCGCTTAAACAGCGTAACTATCCGGCGAACGGTGCGGACACCTGGATGATGTCCAGGATACCGAGCAGCATACATAGCACACGCCCGTTGGGAATTTTGATCACAATAGCCATACATCAGCACGATATCGACCTTTTCCGCAGTTGGTAAACGGTCCATTTTAACACGGGTAATGTATCACGAAACAAATACCGTCCGCACTGGCGGAATGTTACGTGATACCACGTACTATACGTTTGTGACTATTACAGCGCCGTCTATCACAAAGCGAGAAAAATGGTCCAACTAAAACATTCATATTTCTTTATGTACTACACGAATATGTAATAAAAAATTGGGGTTCCTATTTAAAAAATCGCAGTTGATACCCGTTTGACCTATGGCAGCGCCATCTAGCGGGCCAATCATAGCGCCATCTGGTTTCCCCCTTCAAGCTAGACGAGTTTCGTTCTTTTTTAGTTTTTTCGTTTGATGCTTATTTCGTGAGATATTTGGCCCGGTCACTATCAATATATATATATATATATATATATATATATATATATATATATATATATATATATATATATATATATATATATATATATATTACTTAATGTCCTACTTGCAAATGGAATGGTTCTGTACACGTACGTAGTTAACTGGGGCAAGAAATCAAGCGAAATGCAACAACAATGTAATGAGCTGCCAGTGACCATTGGTCCCCTACAACTAAATATTCAGAAAATGTGTGAACAATCTCTGAAATTTTGTCACTTGAGTTAATTGTTTACAAGGTATCACAGTGGTGAAGGTGAAGTTGGGACAAACAAGCTGATACAGGAGACCGTCAAAGTGGCCTACAACCTAGGGGTAGGTTAATGCTGCATCCTCGCTGCTGACACCTCAGTGCTTACTGCTCGCTGCTGGCACATCGCTCCGCGCTGCCAGCCGGTAGCTCCGTTGCATCTACACTGCAGCCTCGCTGCTTGCTGCCCGCCAGGAGGAATTACCCTGCAGCTGTTCACATATCGAGCAGAGTGCTAGCAGAGTCAGACTTGGTGCTGCTCGAGTGACTTTGATGGAACCAATCATGGCTCGAGTTTCAGGTCAGAAGGCGATGGTCACAGCGCGAAACACAAAGCATCTTGATACCATCGCCTGTCGGATTGCAGTGAGCAGCGATGGTTCAGGTTAAGTGAACCGGTAAGACGCAGTGGGTTTGGTTCATGATTGCTGGCGAGCAGCGGGATGGCAGCATAACGCACCTCAGGAGAGGACAGGACAGGACCACCGAGCGAGATTCTGACAAAATTGTCCATGACTATTGAGAGCCTTATAAAATGTATAGCTAACATAGCTGTAAATTTTAGCTCAACGTATTGTTACTTTTAACAACCTTAAATTAACAGTCAGATCTGTTTGTCCGTCTGGCCTTCTTACCACGAAACTGCTGTGCTTATAAGGGTTAAATTTATATCGAATTGTTGTCGTATTTACTTTTTTCGCAGCATTTACAAGTCTTTTCTTTCTCGTTATATTCGCGGGAGAGTTTAAATATATTAACGAAATAGTCAGCTAAGCTGATGGCGTAAGAGAGCGAGAGGTTATTGACAGATCTCGCAACAATTTTAAAGTTGTTTCCCACATAGGCAGACCGCAAGTACCCTGCATGAAACTGTTCATCTCGTTATCCAATACAGCACTGGAGTACGTTGTAAATAGCTATCGGTTATGCCGTATATATATATACACTGTTCTACTTAAGGTCAGTATTAGCTGCTTCAGAACCTCAAGGATTCATTACAGGGACGAAACAAGCTGTTACAAGCGTAAATCGTTCAGGCCTACTGACTCTGTTTGAGCTCTGCATTGCATTACATATAGTTCCAATTATTAAAGATAACTATACTTCATTCTGTTTAATAAACAGTTAAAATAACATCAGAGGACCTCTGTGATGCTTTTGTTTGCTTGCTGTAACATTACCATAACAGGTAATTCGAGCAGGACTAGCCATTTCTTTTTAAAGGCAGTAGAGATTTAGAAATTTGCAAATATTTCATAAGTACTCAGAAACAGAATTTTCATGTCGAATCTCTAACGGTAAGTGCGCTGATTTCTGGCCCAGAACGTGTACAGGTGGGCAAAGTAAAACACAGTTGCAACTAGCTTGCAGGTAAGCAATGACAGAAACAGAGGAGTGCTTCGATAAACTGCCATGGTATTCAGTGTCTAGCAAAGATTCGGATTTATGATAACCTTTCTTAGAGCGTAAAATATACATTATAGCCTATTGTTAGCTCATATTGAAAGTCGTAATAAGAAGCACTTTGCGTACATTAAATTAGCGTGCACATGTTTTATATGTATTGAAACTTCCCCTTAGAACAATTATACATGACTGTGTTTAAACTGACACACAATGTTTTTAGCACAACGCAATCTGACTTTCAAAAATCCCTACAAAAGAATGGCCCTGACTAACATTAACCTATACCTTTCACAATCACTTACCTCACAAAAATCTTCGTTACTCAAGCTACTGCAATACAGCGAGCGCCCCTACTGCCAGCTAAATAAAAGATTCAAACTACTGAAGGCACTAACTATTAATAGGCATAGTTAGCAAATGAAAGATTTTGATAGACAACAAACAATGTATTTACCTCAATAGTGTTCAAAAGTCATAATGTATATAGCAGTTCATGTCATCCAGTCTTACAAATTTCGAAACTCCGCCATCTCTCTCCCCACATCCACCACTGCTGGCGGCTCACCTCCAACTGCACAGCGCTACGTGCTGTTAACATCCAACTGCCCAACACTACAATGGCAGACAACCATGCAAACTAGCCACAGACTGCACACAGCACAGCCAGTGATTTTCATACAGAGCGCTAAGAAAACCTAAACAGCCTACTTACATAGCCCCCATGCTCCCCACAAAAAAATTTTACAAATTGTTTTGGGCAGTGGCCAATACAGATTTGAAAAAATTTTTCATAATTATAAATACAATAACAAATAAATCAAATGCACACATATTGATACAATGTTGGTCAAAAGCTAAAATTTTCTCACAGTCCATAAAGACAGTCCTGATCGTTCATCACAGTAAAATAGCAGTGTTTTTCTCAATGTCTGAGCAGTAAAAGAAAATGCACACAGAAGTAGTGGATTTCCATGCAGTCTTGAAGAAGTAGTGTTGTCCTTCCAACGGAAAGACAGTGCTGACTCCTGACATACAGACAGGTAATGGGCCACAACAGAGCAAACCCACAGCAGAGTCATTCGAAGTTTTGAAGAATATTGGTAGGTAGGTCATCACAGAGCAGACCCACTATAGACCTGGTAGAGAGTATGGTATTGGTAGGCCACCAGAGGTGCAAACCCACTGCAGTCCTTGTAGAAATAATGGTACTGGTGAGTCAGCAAATCTGTAGACCCACTGTAGTCCTTGTAGAAATAATGGTGGGTCATCAAAGATGCTGACCCACTGTAGTCCTTGTAGAAATAATGGTATTGGTAGGTCATCAAAGATGCAGACCCACTGTAGTCCTTGTAGAGATGGCCAGCAGCCATCTGTTGTGACTGTTCAGATGCACAATCACCATTGAAGAGTCTTGCGGATAATATAGCAAGTCTATAACCACCACTTGTGCACTCACAAAGTTTTTGGAATTGTCCTTAGAACCAGCAATGCTGTTATCCAGTCCATTGCTGAATTATTAACACACGTGCAAACACTAACAGTCCCTACTTCTCACATATTGTCCATATACTATGACCAACAGAAACGTGTGCAGTGAAATGGAACTTACAAGTTAATAATATGATGAACTGGTGTCAATTACAATTTTATAACATAAGAATACAATTACAAAGGTACAAAATACATCATTAAAGAACATAACAATACAGATAACTCTGTAGTAATACAGGCTTTACAAAAGAATAGAAATAAACAGATACATCAGTGTTACAGGAATTATGACATAAGTACATACATAAAGATCAGAATAACTTTTGAAACATCACCTTCACATATGAGCAACAAAACAGAATAAATAATGTCTAAACATCTTTTCAAAATAAATAACATATTATTAGAAAAATTCTACAATGTAACTCTCATCAGATAAACACATAAAGGCAGGAAGAACACAAATATACAAGAGTACCCAAACACATAGTGGAATAACAGAAAGGGAAAGGACAGGGTTTGTTTTACTACAGTATATTGCAAACAAAACTTTCTTTACTTCTTGGAGATCTTCCTTCGCTCTTCATTATTTCAAAAAGTGCTATCTATACCTGCTTTCTGTACTTTTTTCGTAAAACTTCTCAATGCATTTCTTCCAATTCATCGCAACTCATTCTCTTACATCGTCTACCCCCTCTTAAGCTAACTTAAATCTACTGAGCTCAGATGCTAAACTAAGGGACGAGGCAATGCAGCAGCATAAAACAATTAATACAAACAGCAATAAAAAAAATGGAGATTGTCAAAGCAAGCTGCAGTAAATCTAAATTACAAAGCAATGCAACATTACAACTAATATGAGCCAATGTGCAGCAACAAGAAAAGTAAATCAGTAGTAAAACTAGCTTAACAGAGTAATACAAAGTGAAATTTAGTAGCACTATGCCTGGCAAACAGCAGCAGCAAATGTATTAACTTATATCTAAACATGACAAAGCTCAAGTAAAAACAAAAAATATTACACTAAAGATGGCCACATCTTAATACTAGAGTGATGCATCACAATTAATTCTACAAAAGAAATTACCAAGTACTGAAAAGAAAATTCTGTATGCAATTCCTGTGAAGGGAAATGTCTTTTTGTGCTCCTTCGTTTTTATGAAGTACATCATAAAGTTATTTTTACTGAGTCTGTAGGCATAAAATATTTATATTAGTAAATCTATAAAATTTTATTTTAACCAATGCTGCAGGGCAGCTAGAAACTAGATATTAAACAAATTGAGCAATCTCTCAACTAGAAAGACAATAGATGTAAATATGTTTCTCATCATTTCATTAGGCATTTTAGTAAATATCATAAATTAAGAGCTCCACAGTGTAATCATATGTTTTCAAGTTTGAGCGTGTCGTATTTGCCATGCTTTCGACAAAGAAATGTCAATAGCGAGGATAATGGTCTCTTTTCTTTTCTACCTGTGCCTCTGAAAAGGCACACACTAATGGCTTTTTCTCCAGGCGTCTGACACAACTGGCCACTCAAGACGCATTACGTCAAGGTCACTTGGCTTTCTTACCGAAATATTTACGACACCAGTTTGCAACTATTGTGACAGTCTCATATAAAAATTTCACAGTTCGAGAATTTGCGTCGCAAATCTCTAGAAACAAAATGCTATAAATATAACAGTGTCCAAATAATATTCGTCGGCATTGTGATACATTCACGCATTTAGACACATTTTATAACTCTTAAAGTACGATTCTTGCTTTCCAACATACTTTTTCACAAGTCAGAGTCCCTAACCACTACTCATTATTCCTTACCTTATTACACATATACATATTTGTCGACACTTCTTCAATATTTCATCATAATAAATACGTAGCATAATCAAAATCCTCATATAGCATCATCTTATGGATCATAAACATACCGCAACAGCATAATACACATCGTCATCATAACATCATAAAACCTCAGCCAAATCTCAAAATCGTCGTAGCTTCCTTCAATAATTTTAAAACCGAAAAAAATTCTCTGCTCATGTCAAAAGTGTCATCTACTTCAACTGCACTTTAAAAATCATGATCCCATACCGAATACGTCATTCAAAGCTCTCATAGTATCACAATGGTTCTGAAAAAATATGAAGAGTTCACAAAGTAGACAAAATACAATTTCATAAGTGTGAAGTTATCCAACGGTGTAATTACGTAAACATCTGTCACTGATGTAGTAAAAAAATGTTTGTCTCTCTCAGTTAAATGATCATATAGCTGTGTAATTTATGTGTTAGAGAAATATGGTACCGATATTTAAAGTTGAATTAGCAAATACCATACTAGCTAGGGCTCCTTGTGCTTGCCAAACACATGGTACACAAAGTAGGCGTGTACCCCCCTGAGGATTAATGTAATTATACCCTCGGGTGTTACAGATTACAGCAATGGAATGAAATGTATCACGGAAAACCTTTGTATCATTGTACTTCAAATATCTTTAAAAATAAATGTTTTAAGTAGAAAATTAATCACTCAAATACATGTACTGTAGCGCTAAACTGTGCGTCTTGTTGTAAGATAATCTCTGTGGAAGTGTCGTAGTTATCGTCCTCTGAAAGCTAAGTTCTGCAGAAGTCAATGTACTTACCTCTTGGTAAACAGAAGTAAATGCTTTGCATATAGATATCTTAGTTATTACGCTTATTGCCATGATGAAGAAAGTACTGTGCTGTAACATATTGTTGTGCTACGGAAAAGGCTGTCTCATTGTAGCTATACCACAAAGTTACTATTAAACATGTTTTACTTTCCAGAAGAATTCCGAAAAACTGTGCAGATATAAAGCAGATCAGCACAAAACCAACAATGTAAATTGTGTCACACATTAGTAGCGTCGTGATATAATTGTGTAGCTGTCAAAGAAACCAAGTGCTAAGTCATCTTTAATCCCACAGAAAGTACTTTAAATCCAAAATGTATTTTCAAGTAAACCAAAATGTTGCATTAAAATCTCATTAGCAGTACTGGTAAATGTTCTAAGTATGTGAGCCTTATGGTCGTTACGTAATCGTGCAACTAACAAGCAAGAATGTACACACACAATAACACTGTGTCGTCTGTTCACAATAACAATGCATTCGTAATTTCTGTTTAAATAAGTTCTCTTGGTTCTTGACTGGATATTTAACTTCAAACATTGTTGCCTGTTAACAGATTCTAAGTCTGACAAAGCATACTAGTAATGTAAAGTGAAAAGTTATATGGTAAAGACAAAGTTAAAAAGCAGATTATCTTTCAATAAACGGTTTTACATGTGAAATGTGGTGTAATCCTTTACCTTTCCTCAGTATGCAGTAAATCAACTTGAACGCAAATATGCGGTATATGTCGGTAAGGAATGCTAAAATTTTTCTCAAGGTTAGCGTCTATGTTATTTTTCACTGAGCCAGCCGGCGCACGTGGCTGCCTGCGGTGCGAGTCATTGTCTGTTCTTTGTTGGCGTGCGTCGTTATTGGGATTAGGAGACCTAACTTCTACAAATTCATCTTGTCGACAGGGCCCTGCTCTGTTTGAATCCCGCCAGTTCTGATGCAATTCAGGCCTGTCGTTACGATCATATCGTCTGTCATCATGTCGGTAGATTCCATAGTTTCTTTCTTGTCGGTCACATGGTGGAGAATTTCTCCCTGAATCGTAACTGCGTGTTGGACCATTGCATCTGAAGTTATTCTGTCTCCCTTGATAATAATTATTTTGGTTCCCATATTGTCTGTTTCTCTGATTGTCTCTGTGATAGTCATTACTGTGGAGAGATGATCTTTCCCTGTAATTATTACTACTCTGCCAACGGTTGTCATACGGGTGGTGTCTGTTTTGGTCACGATTTATGTTGTAAGAATAGCCTTGTCGTGTCCAGTTATTATTTCTGTCGTCGCGGAATTGTGATGGATGTGACCTGTAATTGTTGTGCTCCTGTCTTCGCGTTCCGTGATTGTCAGTGTCAATTTCCAGTTCTTGTAACAGTCCCTGAAAAGCTTCAATGTCGTCTTTGCAACGTCCTGCTAAAATAATACGTCGTAAATGTTCAGGCAGTTTGATTAATCAAATGCGGATGAGTTCTGAGGGGCTGTATGGGTTTGAAAGATACTGATTCTTATGCAACATGTCTTCAAAATATTTCATAAGACTGGAAAATTCAGATTGTTCGAAACGTTTCATCATTATGATGCTATGTTTTACTCCGTCTTGTGTAGCTTGAGACGAATACGCTGAGAGGAAGGCATGATAAAATTCTCCTTCACTGTGACAATCGTGAATGACCGATCGCATTCTTTCAGCTGGTTCATTCTCTAAGTAGCCACACATAAATTCTAATCTGCGCTGCAATGACCAGTTGGGAGGAAAACAATGAGAGAATTGATGAAGCCATGCTTGTGAAAGAATGTCGTTGCCAGAATTCTTAAATGTTTTGAATTTACGTGTAGTAATGAACAGCTTATAGTCAAAATCATCGTGTCGGCGAGTCGCATGTCGGTCATTGTTACGTCGTTTCGGCGGTTCCATCTCAAAATTCGGTGTACCTTGCCAATTTCTTTCATAATTTCCGAAGTGCCCTGTGTTATTATTTTGTGGCTGTTCCGTATTTCTATGTCCCTCTTCCTGTATTGGAGTGCGAGTGTCCTCTGAAATACGTAATGCTTGTATTACCTGTGTCAGCTGATCTTGTACTTCCCGGATTTCTCTTTTGTGTTACGTATTAATTTGATTCTGATTTTGTTTGAATTTCTTAATTTGTTCATACTCTTCTGTGTCAGTGATGGCTACAGGTCTTGTGTCATTCAAATCATCATCTACCTTTGCAGATAAGTTAGTGAACTGATCCGAAAGTTCGGCTACTTTCTCCGATAGTGTACTTATTTCCTCATTGTGTTTTTCTGAACCAAGTTTCAGAGTGTCCATTTGTGTTGAAATCGTATCTACTGTGTCCTTTAAGTTTTCCTGAGTTTTTGCAAGTAGCGTAACCGAATCGGTAGATGCAACTGAGTCAGTTTTAGCCCACAAGGTCTCATGATTTTCATGAACAATGGTTTGCAGTTCTTTTATGGCTGCTTCGTGATTCTGTAATGCATTTTCATGCTGCGAAAAAATAGGTTGAAAATGCTCACAAATTTGTGTTTTTACGTCATCACAGACTTTTTGACATTTCGATTCAATGTTATGTAACTCAGTAGTTAAATCTTCACGTGTTTGTTCAAGTGAGGTGTCTAACTTTTGAAGCTTTTGCTGTGTTTCCCTCTGATTTTGTTCCATTGTGTCTAACTTTTGAAGCTTTTGCTGTGTTTGTCTGTGATTTTGTTCCATTGTGTCTAACTGTTGCTGTGTTTGTCTCTGGTGTTGTTCCATTGTGTCTAACTTTTGAAGATTTTGTTCCATTGTGTCTAACCTTTGAAGATTTTGTCCCATTTGTTTCTGATTTTGTTCAAGCGTTGTGTCTAACTTTTGTAGCCTTTGTCCCATTTGTTGCATTAGCTGTAATAACAGTGCACTGGTGTCTGAAACATGTTCCTCAGTGCTTTTCGGCAGTGAATTTGCACCGACAACATTCACATTTTGACAAGCAGAAAATGTGTCTTGACTTATTTGAGTAAACGGTGAGGACCCAAAACCTGAATCTACAGTATTTGCGAGATTGTGTCCTGTCATTTCGGATTCCTGAGGCGAGCTATTGCCGACCGATCGATCGATAATGCTTCCCTGTTCACTAATTGTTTCACTGTCTACGCCATTATTTGCCGCCCGCTCCATTTCCGTATGCACAATTACCAAATTACTAGTTTGAACATTAGTTAATTCATTACACGGTGGCGCTAACGCACTGCTTTTCATTTCTCAGTTTACTTTGGAGCCTAGTATTCCGTTTTTCACACGCCATTATTGTCACAATATTTCACACGACAACACAGAAAAACACAATTTGAAGAGCAAAAATAAGAGAACACATTAACATAGCACTGAAAATAATATCTAGTTAATTGCAAGCGCAGCTGCGAAATACTTGGTGCAAATTTACATGCATGCCACACCTGTTTTACTGTACAACAATGAAATACAACAACTACAAAGGAAATTCTCTCTATAATTACGCGCTAGCAATAAACAAAAGCTACACTAATTACACAAACTACAAGAAAAAATCAGAAGATTCCAGTGAGGTATCCTCGGCTAAGGGTCGACATATGAAACTTCCCCTTAGAACAATTATACATGACTGTGTTTAAACTGACACACAATATTTTTAGCGCAACGCAATCTGACTTTCAAAAATCCCTACAAAAGAATGGCCCTGACTAATATTAAGCTTTACCTTTCACAAATCACTTACCTCACAAAAATCTTGGTTACTCAAGCTACTGCAATACAGCGAGCGCCACTACTGCCAGCTAAATAAAAGATTCAAACTACTGAAGACACTAACTACTAATAGGCATAGTTAGCAAATGAAAGATTTTGATAGACAACAAACTATGTATTTACCTCAATAGTGTTCAAAAGTTATAATGTATATAGCAGTTCATGACATCCAGTCTTACAAATTTCAAAACTCCGCCATCTCTCTCCCCACATCCACCACTGCTGGCGGTTCACCTCCAACTGCACAACGCTACGTGCTGTTAACATCCAACTGCCCAACACTACAATGGCAGGCAACAATGCAAACTAGCCACATAATGCACACAGCAGAGCCAGAGATTTTCATACAGAGCGCTAAGAAAACCTAAACAGCCTACTTACGACATATATATATATATGCCATGGTATTCAGTGTCTAGCAAAGATTCGGATTTATGATAGCCTTTCTTAGAGCGTGAAATATACATTATAGCCTAGTGTTAGCTCATATTGAAAGTCTTAATAAGAAGCACTTTGCGTACATTAAATTAACGTGCACATGTTTTATATATATATATATATATATATATATATATATATATATATATATAAAACTGTGTCTCAATTTAGGTGCTTTATGATGTAGTTGTGAAACTGGGTGGCGTGTTTATTCCATGTTTTGAGAAACGTGACTTAATAATAAATAATTAATACGATGCTTTATTAGCTGCACATAATAGCAGCTAATATATTTCGTTTATTTAAATCTCTCAAATTTTTAAGTAATATTAGCTGGTCTATAGCACATTAACAACATTATAGGAAGAATATGTAACTTACATGCCGTTATACTGTGTTCTGGCGACCGTAAAGATAAAATGTATAAAGGAAAGCATTATTCAATACAACAATTAGGAGTGTAAGAAAGAGACGTTACAAATTATCAACCCAAAGGACTGTGGAAAGTACGGCAAAGATAGTGAGTTTGATTCCCACCTTGAGGATAACTGTCAATTTTAAATGTGCCGTTACCTTGTGTGTTCAGGAGGAAATATTATATAATGTAATTCAACGACAGTAATGTTCGCGTCATATGTTACCTCTAAATAAAATCAAAGTAAGTGGCTGTTTGGATTAGGCCTTCGGTAGTTAAAACCTTCGTAAGTGAAAGGTACCCAGGAAATAATAATAATAATAATAATAATAATAATAATAATAATTGCTTTTAAGGATTACAACCATGTAGAGTATAGCGTACTTGATTGATGTACAGTTCCAGTCTCTGGTGGAATGAATGAACTTACTGTTGGAAACAGTCTCAGGTTCAACCTCATTTTGTCCGTATTTGTTTACAAATAAATTAGTATCATGGAATTCTTAGTCTTCATCGTGATTTACATTTCACAATCCACAGACTTTTCTGTTTTCGCAGCTAGCAATCTCGTCGCTCTTGTGTATGTTTCTTTTTTTCATGCTTCACTCCTTACCCAAGAGGACACGGACGGCTTCTGCTGTCCCATGTGTTTCCGTCCCCCAGAGCTCAGTGGACTGGAAGGGGAGGAGGTGAATCCTATCATGGTAGGTGTGTTCGTGTATGTGGCAGGGGATATTTTCGTCTATGACAGTTGTCTTATAACCGATAGAAGCTTCTCGTAAATTTGCTCATAACCCAAGGAAAGAAGTAAGGTGGACGTATAGTTGTTGTCTTTTCCTTCCGAATTTCCTTTCTGATTCTCCCCCTTACGACTGAAATCCAATCTTCTTCTACTTTACAAGTGCAGTGCTGATTTATTACCCGTCTACCTGTGGGTAACTGGTACGTGCTATGAATTATTATATTTAGTGTTTCAATATGATAATATCTGAAAAACTGTTAGAAGCTTGAAGGAAGATGAGTTTATGAATATAATGTCAATTATGTAATCTCGTACTCTGTGGATTTAGAAAAAGATACAGAAAAAAGAGTTTTCTCTACATTAACGTTATTTATGTAAGTGTATCACATGAGTAAATACCAGTTTTTTGTAATTGTGCGATTAATGACAGAATAAATTAACGTATTTCGGATCATTGAAATAATATTCTAGTGATCGGAATGTAAATTCAGATAATCGCTTATTTTATGGGCAAATAATGGCTAATGTTAAACCAACACTGTACCTCAGTATTAAAACGAATTTGTTTGATCTATTGAGAGTGTATTTGTTTTCACAGCATACATGCAACAAATTGTCGACAAAAACGACACCAAATATGCAACGTATATTTACGCTTCTGTATGAGCTTTTTTGCGCGTGGTATTAGGTTTGAAACGTTTGTCAGGGATTGAGCTGGAAATGTTTGACCCTTATCCTTTGCACTGCATTCATTCCGTGAATCGTATTTGTAGGCTCGGTAAACGACACGGCCTTTTGTGAAGGGATGCCTGTTTGTCGTTTGACGTGGGCAGGCCGTGTGGTTCTTTGGCTTCATTGTGCAGGGCTGGCTGGTTGGGTGCGCTGTGTACACCTCGGATCTGGCGGTGACACGGGGTGCAGTCCCCCCCATCGCTACACACTGCATGCGGCAGCATGCCCTGCCCGTCCGCTGTCACACGGTGCCGGCGCCGACACGGGGACAAACAAAGTGGGCCGCGTGTGTCATGTGCACCGGCTAAACAGCCGTGTTCAATCGCCACAACATATTACACACATTCGGACGACAAACAAGCTCTGCGTTTGACATTGGCTTTTTCTCCAGTTCTAATCATCCTGAATTACGAACGAGGGGAAACATGAGTATAACTGATTGACGTCGTACTCCGCCGTATTTACGCTGCATACTTCAGTTTTCTAAAACGAGCTTTTTTGAAACAATTATTAAACGATTATAGTGAATATTGATATGTAGTACCAATTAGCCTCACTTCGTAACCGATGCATCTGAAAAATTGCGATGTGTGTGTGTGTGTGTGTGTGTGTGTGTGTGTGTGTGTGTGTAAAAGGTAAAGAAAAAAAAGTTCAACACTGGAATTTGAGTGTCAAGAGATGTAGTTAGTTTGATTTAGTGCTTAGGACGTCCGTAAATGATTTGCCCAAATATAGGTGTAAGTTATAGGGAAAGACAGGTATTATATGTACAAGAATCCAGAGGGAACAATAAGTGTCAAATATCTATATATAACCCAATAGGTGGCACAAAATTGTGTCATATTGACCATGGTTTCGACTGCACCTGGGCAATGTTCATCAGAATAAAAAAATTTTATATGAATTACATGTAATCACACCATGGAGAAAAAATGTCTGAGTAAAATTGCTCTCGTCAAATAAAATTGTCACAGGAATAAAAACTAAAATGTAGAAGTATAATATGTTTATCAACTGGATAAAATATTCCATGGAAAAACAATGGCAGACGCAAGGTCGCTTAGAGCCAAGAGCGGCATGAACACAGCTGCTACTGTCTGACATTTTCACCCATGGTGTGATTACATGTAATCCATGTAAAAAATTTTTTATTCTAATGAAGAGTGCCTGAGTGCCTGAGTGCAGTCGAAACCATGGTGAATTTGACAGAAATATTTGTGCAACCGATGTGCCTATATATACATCCTGTAACGAAATGACGTATGGCTGCTGGATCTCAGCCAATAAAAACGCTTAAAATTTCAAGTATGAAAGACCAAGAACGAAGTGGTCGGATTACAAAGGGTGTAACGCAAGACCCGGCCGCTGTGGCCGAGCGGTTCTAGGCGCATCAGTCGGAAACCGCGCTGCTGTACGTCGTAGGTTCGAATCCTGCCTCGGGCATGGATGTGTGTGACGTCCTTACGTTAGTTAGGTTTCAGTAGTTCTAAGTCTAGGGGACTGATGACGTCAGATGTCAAGTCCCATAGTGCTCACAGCCATTAGAAGGATTTTTGTAACACAGGGATGTAGACTTTCGCCCCTACTTTTCAGTCTCTACATCGAAGAAGCTATGACGGAGATAAAAGAGAGGTCCAGTAGTGGGCCCAAATTCAAGGTGAAGATATACCAGTGATAAGAATTGCTGATGACATTGCTAACCTCAGTGAAAGTGAAGAAAAATTTACAGGTCATTTTGAATGGGATGAACAGTCTAATGAGCACACGCTAAGGACTGAGAGTAAACCGGAGAAATACGAAGGTAACGAGGAGAATCAGACAGTAAATTTTTGACAAACTTAACATCAGTATTGGGAACTACGAAGTAGACGAAGTTGAGGAATTACTGTACCTTGGTAGCAAAATAATGCATTACAGAGGAAGGAAGGAGGACATAAAAATCAGACTAGCGCAGGCGAAGATGAAATTCCTGAGCAGAAGTAGCATTATTCGTCGCCTTTAATGTGAGGAAAAGAAATGTGAGGATAGAAAACGTTGTATGGAAATGACTGTAGGAAAACTTTAAATGAAAAAGTTGAAGGTTTCCAGGTGTGGTGCTACAAATGCATGGCAAAATTAGTTTGAGGGCTAAGAAATCGGTTTTCTGCGAAAAAGGAATGTGAGGAAAACACTGACAAGAACAAGAGACAGGAAAACAAGACACGTATAAAGACAGATGGAAACAATTCCCACAGTACTTGAGGGAGCTGAAGAAGGTAAAATCTGTAAGGGGAAGAGTGGAAAATATCCAGAAAATAATTGAAGATGTACGTTGCAAGTGCTATTCCGATGTCAAGAAGTTGGGACAAGAGAGAAACTCGTGACGGGACGTATCAAACCAGCGAAAAGCCTGATGACCCAAAAAATAAAATAAAAAAAAAGTGGAATGAAGACTAAGTGCATTATTGTTATCAGTCCGCCGGCTATGGAGGAAATACCGCCAAATACCACCTTGTTGGCTTTGCAAAGACGTAGCTCCCCTTTTTTCCTCTTATTTCATCTGTTTCTCTTGTACCATAGATTCCAAGGCCTGTATCCACTCACAAAGTTTAATGAGGACCAAAGAAATTTATAAATGAAATATGAGCTCCAGAACGAAGTCTCAATCTGCAGTGGGGCGTGCAGTAATCTGAAATATCCTGGCTGGACTGGGACTGGAGAATGTGACCTCTTCTTGCTGTGGGCAAGTGATCTACCGACTCTTTTTCTCTGGGCTTCCTTTCTATCCTACCCGGCCCCCCTTAACGCTCTCCATTATGCCTTCATCAGCCAGTTATCGCTTTGCGACGTTACGCTCTGGTATTTAAAAGACGTGACTGTCAAGCAGCACACTGCTAATGTTGTATTCAAACGTTACAGTTTTGTTTTTCCTACTCATCTACATTAAATTTAATTTTTCTACATTTAGAACTAGCTGTCATTCATCACACGAACCAAAAATTTTCTCTAAGTTATCTTGTATCCTACACCTTCCCGTACACTACAACAACATCAGCAAACAGCTGCAGACTGCTGTTCGTCCTGCCTGCCACATCGTTTATTTACGTATGTAGAAAATAACAGCGGTCCTATCACACTTCCCTGTACTATACCTGATGATACCATCGTCTTTAATGTACGTTCACCTTCGAGGTAAACGTACTGGGTTCTATTACTCAAGAAGTCTTCGAGCCACTCACATATCTGGGGACCTACTCCATATGCTCGTACCTTCGTTAACAGTCTGCAGTGGCGCACCGTGTCAAATGCTTTCCGGAAATCTAGAAGTAAAGAATCTGCCTGTTGCCCATCGCCATATTTCGCAGCATGCCACGTGAGAAAAGATCAAGTTGAGTTTTTCACGAGCGCAGCTTTCTGAAACACTACTGATTCGTTCACAGAAGCTCTTCCGTCTCAAGGCTATTTACTGAAAATATGTTCAGAATTCTGCAGCAAACCGCTGTTACGGATGTACAGGATGACAATTATTGCACTATATGAAAGAAAACGTAATTTAGTTAGAAACTACGGTGTGTACGCACTGTATTCAACATGTAACCATCACTACAGATACCCGGATTTAGGTTATGACATGTTCGATATGCCTGCCATCCTTGGCGATGATGTGGCGCAGACGAGTAACGAATTTCTGTTTGAGCCACTGAAGTGTCGGAACATCGATACTGTCGATGACCTCCCGAATGGCTGTTTTCAGCTCGGCAATGGTTTTGGGGTTATTGCTGTACACCTTGTCTTTAATATGACACCACAAAAAGGAGTTGCCCATGTTCATCATGATCATCATCATCATCAGTGTTCTGCCAAAAGGCAGGTTTTCACATGGTAGTTCTCCAGACTGTCCGGTCTTCTGCATAATTTCCTCTTTCCTTTATGTTGTCTATCATCTTGTATCTCCTTCTTCCTCTCAGTCTTCTCCCACAAACCATTCCTTCCAAAGCATCTGCTAGCAAGCACTCCCTTCTCAATGAATGTCCCAACCTGTTCTTTTTCTTTCTCTGACAACCTTCAGCAGACATCTTCTCTCACCAACCCTTTTCAATACTCTTTCATTACTCACTCTTTCCATTCAGCTTACTCTCTCCATTCTCCTCCACATTCACATCTCAAATGCTTCTAACCTTTTTTCATCCTCTCGTCTCAGCGTCCATGTTTCTGCCCCATATAGTGCCACACTCCAGAAAAACATTTGCCAAGCCTTTTTCTTAGTCCTTTATCTAATTTGCCACATAAGAGTCTCCTCTTTCTGTTGAATGCCTCCTTCGCTATGGCAATTCGAGTTTTCACCTCCTGGTGACATCTCAAGTCTTCAGTTATTGTGCTTCCAAGATATTTAAATGCACTTACTTGGCTAATGGTAGGTTGTCCTATTTTAATATTGGAAAGTCTGCGTCTTGTACTGATGACCATACTCTTTGTTTTTGCTGTGTTTATTTGCATCCCATATTCCACACAAGCTTCATTCAGAGTTTTCAGCATGTTATTCACTGTCCGCTCACTTTCTTTCACTAGTACCATGTCATCAGCAAATCTTATACATTCTATACCCTTTCCACTAATACATATTCCTCTTTTCCCATCTAAGCTTTTCGCAACAAGCTCTTCAAGGTATACGTTAAACAACAGTGGAGAAGGCAACAACCTTGTCTAACACCTCGTCCAATGTTGCTTCCTTCTGACATTTCATTTCCAACCCTTATCCTTACTTTCTGGTGTAAATATAGATTCTGTGTCAGTCGTCTTCCTCTTCAAAATATCCATCAGCTTGTTCCATTGAACTCTGTCAAAAGCCTTTTCTAAATGTATAAAAACAGCAAAAATTTATCTACCTTTTTCGATATATCTTTCCCCTATAGTTCTTAACAGGCCAATAGCATCTCTTGTTCCTTTTCCTCTTCTAAATCCGAAATGCTTCTCTGCAATCCCTCTATCCAGCTTGCCATATAGCCTTCTATTCGACACTCTCAGCAAGACTTAAGCTGCATGATACATTAGATTAGAATCGAAGCATTTGAGATGTGGTGCTATAGACGAATGTTGAAAATTAGGTGGACTGATAAGGTAAGGAATGAGGATGTTCTACGCAGAATCGGAGAGGAAAGGAATATGTGGAAAACACTGATAAGGAGAAGGGAGAGGATGATAGGACATCTGCTAAGACATGAGGGAATGACTTCCATGGTACTAGAGGGAGCTGTAGAGGGCAAAAACTGTAGAGGAAGACAGAGATTGGAATACGTCAAGCAAATAATTGAGGACGTAGGTTGCAAGTGCTACTCTGAGATGAAGAGGTTAGCACAGGAAAGGAATTCGTGGCGGGCCGCATCAAACCAGTCAGTAGACTGATGACCAAAAAAAAAAAAAAAACATTAGACTGATGGTCCGGTGCTCTTCACATTTTTTAGTGTTTCTCTTTTTCTCTGTTGGTATCATAACTATAGCAAGGAAGTCCTCAGACCATTCCCCTTTGTCAGCCCATACCAGAGGCCTCTGGGTACCCCAGAGCCAGAGTGCTGTTCCCAAAGTGCTCATCCATGACATCAAACACTCTCCTGTTTCGATGCGGTCTATCTCCGACTTGCGTGAACCACATCTTGTCGAAATCAGCACCGCTTTGGATAATGGAGATGAAATCATCTTCCAAAACGTTCATGACCGTTCGACAGTCACCGTGCCATCAAGGAATATCGCACCGATTATTCCTGACAGCACATTGCACACTACACAATCAGCCGTTGAGGGTGAAGAGATTTCACCGTCGTGAAATGCGGATTCTTAGTCCCGCAAATGCTCCAATTTCGCCTATTGACGAACCCATCCAAATGAAAGTAGGCTTCGTCGCTAAACCAAACCATACAAGCGCATACTAATTCCCATCATGCCCCAATGCCAACCCTGCCGTTTGAAAGTCCTAATGCAAACCGTTCAGAAGTCATGATCATGTTATTTCTTATAGTTTAATAATTGTCAACTGTGGGTCTGTAATTTTTCCTCTCCGTTCTCTTAGCTTTTTAATATACATGAGTCATCTGCGCTTGTTTCACTGCTGTCTTCCATTCAAAATTCAATGTGGAGGCAGAAAGGATGGCCCGCACTCTTAAGGAGAAAATGAAGGTAGCAGCACTACAACATTTTTAACTTTTCAGAGTACCTACAGAGCCGCACTGGTCTCTGGGAAAAACTTACCAGAGCCCCTGCATGGCAGACAGCCACGTATCCTTCTCCAGCCGAAACAGCATCACCGAGGATTGTTATACCATTTGTAACATGGCTGGTAAAGATCGCTACACAATTTTGTATCAGTTCAGTTATACACTCCTGGAAATGGAAAAAAGAACACATTGACACCGGTGTGTCAGACCCACCATACTTGCTCCGGACACTGCGAGAGGGCTGTACAAGCAATGATCACACGCACGGCACAGCGGACACACCAGGAACCGCGGTGTTGGCCGTCGAATGGCGCTAGCTGCGCAGCATTTGTGCACCGCCGCCGTCAGTGTCAGCCAGTTTGCCGTGGCATACGGAGCTCCATCGCAGTCTTTAACACTGGTAGCATGCCGCGACAGCGTGGACGTGAACCGTATGTGCAGTTGACGGGCTTTGAGCGAGGGCGTATAGTGGGCATGCGGGAGGCCGGGTGGACGTACCGCCGAATTGCTCAACACGTGGGGCGTGAGGTCTCCACAGTACATCGATGTTGTCGTCAGTGGTCGGCGGAAGGTGCACGTGCCCGTCGACCTGGGACCGGACCGCAGCGACGCACGGATGCACGCCAAGACCGTAGGATCCTACGCAGTGCCGTAGGGGACCGCACCGCCACTTCCCAGCAAATTAGGGACACTGTTGCTCCTGGGGTATCGGCGAGGACCATTCGCAACCGTCTCCATGAAGCTGGGCTACGGTCCCGCACACCGTTAGGCCGTCTTCCGCTCACGCCCCAACATCGTGCAGCCCGCCTCCAGTGGTGTCGCGACAGGCGTGAATGGAGGGACGAATGGAGACGTGTCGTCTTCAGCGATGAGAGTCGCTTCTGCCTTGGTGCCAATGATGGTCGTATGCGTGTTTGGCGCCGTGCAGGTGAGCGCCACAATCAGGACTGCATACGACCGAGGCACACAGGGCCAACAGCCGGCATCATGGTGTGGGGAGCGATCTCCTACACTGGCCGTACACCACTGGTGATCGTCGAGGGGACACTGAATAGTGCACGGTACATCCAAACCGTCATCGAACCCATCGTTCTACCATTCCTAGACCGGCAAGGGAACTTGCTGTTCCAACAGGACAATGCACGTCCGCATGTATCCCGTGCCACCCAACGTGCTCTAGAAGGTGTAAGTCAACTACCCTGGCCAGCAAGATCTCCGGATCTGTCCCCCATTGAGCATGTTTGGGACTGGATGAAGCGTCGGCTCACGCGGTCTGCACGCCCAGCACGAACGCTGGTCCAACTGAGGCGCCAGGTGGAAATGGCATTGCAAGCCGTTCCACAGGACTACATCCAGCATCTCTACGATCGTCTCCATGGGAGAATAGCAGCCTGCATTGCTGCGAAAGGTGGATATACACTGTACTAGTGCCGACATTGTGCATGCTCTGTTGCCTGTGTCTATGTGCTTGTGGTTCTGTCAGTGTGATCATGTGATGTATCTGACCCCAGGAATGTGTCAATAAAGTTTCCCCTTCCTGGGACAATGAATTCACGGTGTTCTTATTTCAATTTCCAGGAGTGTATTTTATGTTCATATATCAAGTGGACTTTAGTAACAGATGCGTAGTGACTGAAAGGTTCTATTTGAAGGAAGTGGATTCTAGGCCATTCCGCGTTTACTCTGTAGCAGAAAGCTTGGCTCCAGTTGGATGGCATTGTAGGATGGTTCCTAAGGCGTACTCGGCGTATTCTGAAGTTCGTGTTTCCACGAGTTAATATCTTATGCGCTGCTGCAGAGTGCCTCTGTTCCCAGGAACCCATTTGAGATGTAGTAAGCATCTGTTCTGCATGGATGTCAAGAAGCATTCCGCCTTTCTGTTTCCTTGAAACATGAAAAGTTTCGCACTATCTCAATACCATTTCTGTTTGTACAGTATTGTGTTTCGCCTCTGCTGCTAGACATAGCGTAATCTATGTCAACCAACAATAAAAGACCATTCAAACTCGTTACCGACGTAGTAAATTATTTATGCACATTTGTACACCGTATCAGGGAGATTTATTCTTATCATTTGCTTCCTAACCGTTGTCCTGAGCTGACTATGCAGTTTTAAGAGGTAAGTGTCGCTTTTTCTAAGAGCATGAGGTCTTACTTTCATATCTCAGAGTCTGTACTCCAAGCAGCTTGCTTTTATCTGGTTGTCTGTGCATCTTGGATGTGGACGTCATTGGGTTATTCGTCCTGTTATTCTGAAAATGCGGGTTGCGCAGATGAGGAACTCTGATTTTGTTCTTCTTTCGGTTTGCGTACGGTGTCAGTCAAAGTTCCACAAAATGAGCTCCAGTATTTCATGTTATTTATCTGTGGTTTTGTTTTTCAGGAGTCACATTGCAACAGGATTCCTTGTGGGTTCTGAATTTTAATAAATATTTAGTATTGGGATATCGACTTCCGTTTACGAATTCTACTGCCTACAACTCCTCCCAAGATTGGATAACCCTTATTTAACAAATATAATCAGGTCTTGCTTCATTGTTATAGGGCTTCCGTTGTGTGCAGTGGCCAAATTATGAGTGGAACATTGCGTACTGTGCAAAGCTCTTATTGTAGAGGTGAGTGGGTAGAGTTCACAGTTTCTTATTTCGGAACTCAAACCGTTAATAATGCAGATTAGTTTCAATGCGATCCTGTTTCCCTGGTTACTTTCCTCTACATCCTGTAGTCAGGGAATCACATTGAAATGTATCTGAGGGTGCAGAAGTTGCAGCGACCATTTCTTCTTTCTTGACTTTCTTGCGCATCTGCTGCGGCTGCAGGGTAGCCATTACCAGCGTTGGATACATTGTGTTTTGTTGTGCTTGTTATTTTTCAGTATTTGTATATTCTGGGGGGAATAATTAGTTTTTCGGGTTGTGTGTAATGTTTGTGGTGTGAAGATTTCTTTGCTGTGTGTCTGTGTTCGACTTGTTTGATTAATTTTCTTTATAGCGATATTTCAGGAATTTTGAAACACGATACAAAGAACATGTGAAATGTTGGAAGTATGAAACAAACCAATCCACATTTGTAGAGCATTTAATACAACATAACCATCATACTGCAAACATGGAACAAGAAATGAAAATAATGAGAATAAGCAACCATGACAAACATCTTATACAAACGCAAGAAAACTTCCACATCCAGAAAGCCATAGCAGAAAACAAACATGTGATAAATGAACAAACACACATCAGCACAGGCTCCCTACTACACTTAATAAAGGGAATGATAACAAGAAACAAAAAAACTCTTCCCCCTTCACCATCTGGACACACACACACACACACACACACACACACACACACACACTCAGCCCACAAAAAAAAATACACCAAAATCCATCCACACACACAAACACACACACACACACACACACACACACAAGCAGAGCCCACAAAAAATATATATACCATAACATACACACACACACACACACACACACACACACACACACACACACAAATGCATACACGAACAGATCACAGATACTTCAATAATTACACAAACATTCGATCTTTGGCAAAATCATTTGATAGTCGGCAACAGAAACCAAAACATTGCATTGGAACAAGCGTTCAGTTCATAGTGCTGTGGAATGTGAAAAAAAACGCAAATTGGCATTCATAAGAAGAACAACACCAAAAATGCAACAGGAGCGTAATATGTAAGAAATTGTCCACGCAACCTGTAAGTACAGTTCAAAATATTACTACTTAATAGGAAATACCAACCACCAGAACTGTTTATAGCCTATAGGCACAGTGACAAGAATGTAAATTAAATAGCAAACATATGTACATATTCCAGGCCACTGATGATGCCTTGCAGAAAATAAAGGCGAAACGCGTATGGCACTAAAATTGTGTTTTATTCAGTTGCTGTCAGACGGTCTATAAGTAAAAATTATCAACATACCGTAATATTACACGCAACTGAGGAAGACAGGACTACAAAAGTTGAAGATATTTCGCAACATTTGAGAGCGAGTTATGGGTATGTGGTACAGTTAGGGCTAGTAGGGCTCTTTAGAGGTAAAGGAGATGGATGAACAATCAGTAAGATTCTGTAGAATCACGGGAGGTTGTATTATATTTTTTCGAGGGAGAAGCACCGGCGTCTGTCCCATTGCCTCACACCGAGAAAACAGTTGTCATTTGGCAGCCAGGTGAGAGTAGTTCACCTTGCGAGATGGAAATGACCGTGACGCACGTTAACTCAAATTCCACAGATGATAAAGAATGTAAGAGAACGGAAAAGACAGGAGGAGCTGATAGAAAGAAAGCAAAGGAAAGAGGTAGAAGAGCAGAGACAAGAGATAGAAAACGTGAGGAAAAAGATAGAAAAACAGAGGAAAGAGAAAATCAGAGGTCGATAAGCAGAGAGATTATTGATGGACAAGAAGCGGAAACCGACAGACAAAAAGTTCGAGAAAGGCTCAGATAATAGTGGTTGATTGAAAGCAATTCAGGGTAGACATGGAAGCATTGCACATAAGCTTTGATTCGAAGTTGTTTTTACTCAATAAACAATTGGACCAAGTAGCAAAAATGGATGGGATGTACATGTCTAGTGTCAACTAGACTAAATGTAACTTGGATACGCCAGAGGGAAAGGTACGCCCTTTCACAGAGGTCCCAGACGCTGGAGGAGCGGACTGTGTCAGAGATAACGTAGACAGTTCACGGCTTTGAGCCTGAGGGGTATGTCATGCTGAGACAAGACGTTTACAAACTGAAATCAGAAAGTCAGAGACAGATCAAAGCACCGACAATGTCAGACATAGTAGAAACAATGTGAGAATACACTGAGCGATGAATCACTAAATTTTCTCAGATGAGTCACACATTTTCACCAATGCGAGGAGGACCTATTTTAGGAGAATCGGATGCTGCATCAGAGTAGTTTGCTATCGCTGGTCAGAATTTCGACAACAAGCATTTATTTTCTTTATGGAAATGTGTCAACTACAGAGCCGCTAGACATCAGCATGTAAAGATGTGAATCGCTCAGTTTAGAGATATTTTCCTGCTTTCCTGGGCGATTCGCACCACAAACTCGAGTTCACAAGCAGCCACAGAAGTGGCAAAGTGATGCACGAATTCTGCCAGAAAACAGGGACTGCAGGGACTTTGAAGGAACGGATGTGGAGCAAAACAGCGTGGAAATTCGTATTCTTTAAGCCCCACCATCTCAGCGACTAATAATCAGCGAAATGTTAAGCAGAAACCAGCACCTAAACAACCTCTATATCAGCGGTGAGATAATCCAGACTTTCATCGACAAATGAAGCACAATAAGCACTTGTTACGTGTCGGAAAAACCGAGGTTCCAGTTAATTTTAATCGACCTGAATGATTACGTAAGTGCCGACCGGTGTGGCCGAGCGGTTCTAGGCGCTTCAATCTGGAACCGCGTGACCGCTAAGGTCGCAGCTTCGAATCCTGCCTCGGGCATTGGTGTGTGTGATGTCCTTAGGTTATTTAGGTTTAAGTATTTTTAAGTTCTGGGGGACTGATGACCTCAGATGTTAAGTCCCTTAGTGCTCAGAGCCATTTCAACCATTTGATTACGTAAGTGTGGACAGGAAGGAAAATTTTCTACCGAGAAGAAACCGACACGAAAACTCAAACAGCCCACAATCGGAAATCTCGGGAGAAGAACGATAGTAACAGATCGCAGGACCACAGACACATTTGGCATTATCAGAGGCAATCAAGTAATCGCACGGGATTCCGTCAGCCAAATTTCTCATAAGACCATTGAAGGGAGCAGGACAACAAAGGAATGGAAAACGTGGAAATCCAGAATCCAGCTTCAGTCACGAATCAGCACGCCTGCCTAAATATGTTAATTTATGAAGTAATCAGTGATAACTTTTTGACCAAGATGGACAGCACCAAAATGGCTATAAAGAGTTTACTGCTTCTCTAGATTGAGTAATACTGTCAACACACTCTCAGAATTTTCGTTTCTTGCCTGTGAGCAGCTTTGGATATCGTTACCACTGCAGAAAACGCAGGTGAGAGGAGCGCTGAAAGGTAAAAACACATCATGTCACATATTGCTTTGCAATTTTATTTCAGATATTACGATTATTGTCAAAACAATGCTTTGTATTATTCATTAGTAGTTGTTCACTTGATTAGATTAAATAAAAGTTCTGTGTTCTTGAACTCATTTACATTTTGAGATGTCTTATGTCCTACAACTTCCCCATGATTTGGTGACTCTTATATAATAAACATAGCTTTGCTCTGTTTATAAGATGTTTGTTGCATTGTGATGCATTTCCATTGTGTGCAGTAGCCAAGATCTATTTTTAAAGATATAATAAATACAAAGGTGTTAACTAGTGCCAAACTTCCATATGTTTGTATAGTAGAAATAGTTGGTGCACAACATACTGAACCTCTTTTCGAGCCGGCCGCTGTGGACGAGCGGTTCTAGGCGATTCAGTCTGGAACCGCGCTGCTGCTACGGTCGCAGGCTCGAATCCTGCGCCGGGCAGGGGTGTGTGTAATGTCCTTAGGTTAGTTAGGTTTAAGTAGTTCTAAGTCTAGGGGACTGATGACCTCAGATGTTAAGTATCATAGTGCTTAGTGCCATTTGAACCATTTTGAACCTCTTTTCGAACTGTTTCAAGCCTGTGAATTGTCTCATCATCCATGTAAACTGTGTCATACATGCCCTGTAGGAAAATTATACTTTTCACCTAGTTTCGGCAGCCACTAAATCAGCTAATTGCCTGTCAGTATACGACTAATTTACAACATGAGGCGTGTAAACAGGTGAGGATTTTCTTTTTAGTGCGAGGGGCTAACGTTCGACACAAACGCCCTCATAATTGCACACAGGACTACAGAAGTTATTTTCCGCATGAATAACGTGCGACAGCATGATGCTGTGAAAAACGTGCGTCAAGGAGAATTTTCTCTTGCCATAGGAATACGAAACGTTACACTCTGTTTCAACGGAAACGAGCTGAGCACTTACCACAAATGATGGTTTGCCTCTCCCCATGAAACTGATGAGAAGCAAATAGGAGAATACGAAAGATGAGTAGATACTACGTAACATTGAAGAAAAGGTTTCTCAGAGGAAAAGAGCAAAGAGTGGCTGAACAACATTTTAGTACAGCACACAGAAATCTCTAGAAAAACGGATGCATTTAAAAATTTTATTTATAAGTTGAGGTTTAAGGGGTACAAAAAGTTTCTCCCTCGTCCTTAAGGCGTTCCTCTGATTGACAAGGAGGAGGAAGAAAACTGAATGATGGTATGTTGGATCAACAGAGACGACTACAAGCAGATACAACAATCCTCTGCTAGTAGCAAGAAGAAAGGATGGCTCTATAACACTGGCACTGGACTGACAGCAGATAAACGCCATTATACTGACAGAAAGACATCAAGCCCAGTCTCTGGAAGAATTACTCGATGGATTCCGCAGTAACAACATTTATTCATTCCGAGTATTTTAGGGCGTGACCAGTTAGACCCCTCTTGCCACTTGCTTTCTTGAGCTAGGAAAGTGTACCCATTTTAAGAAATTACCATTTGGGTTATTCATTTGTTTTCGCATTTTTGTGCAAGCTCTCGACAAGGCAGTTAAACGACTACATAATTTTATCACGAAATAAATCGATGATATGACATTTGCTACCAAGTCCTGGACTGAACATCATTTTTATGCACGGATGCTTCTACATGCATTGTTGATGGCCGGATTAACAATCAAGCTCGAGAAACTGGTTTTTGATGAAAGGGATGTTACCTTCTTGGGACATAAAATTTTCCGAGATGGGGGCCAACCCAACCTGAAAGCGATAAAGGATTTCCCACTACCGACCACGAAGAAGCAACTGAGAATTTTATTTGGCCTAATAGGTTTTTATAGGTGATTCTTGCGGAATTATGTTATGGCATCTTCCAGACCGTGCACTGTCACAGGTAAACACGCACTGAGGAATTAGAATAATGATACAAATGGCGAGTTTCGTCAATCGAACCAAGCTTTATAGAATGCGACCTTCCTACGTCACCCTGTTTGAGTGTTTCATTTTGCTTCACAATGGACAGCAGCAAAACAAGAATTGTGTTGGAGCTGTTGCAGGAAGTGGACACGAACAGAAAAATGCAGCAGTTTCGTGTAAAACACATAGCACGAAATGAGAATATAGTCACAGAATCACTATCTTGCTCATCCGTCGGGCTGAGTCGAGGAACAGGAAAAGAAATCAACTAAATTAGGTTTGATATTTTCTTCATGAAGAACAATTGGAAATTTATGGTAAGGACTATGGAACCAAACTGCTGAGATAATCGGTCCCTAGGCTTACGCACTACTTAATCTAACTTAATCTAACTTACGCTAAGGACAACACACACAGCCATGCCCGATGGAGGACTCGAACCTCCCTCGGGAGGAGCCGCGCGAATTGTGACAAGACGCCTCAGACCGAACGGCTGCAACCCCGCGCGGCCCTGAAGTACAATTCATGGGAAATGCCCTGATGAACAAAGATCTGGAACAAGGTGAAGAACCAGCACTGACAGTAGTGAAATAAAAGATGAAATACAAGAATTATTCAGACAGACAACTCTCTCTGCTTAGGAATAAAGTTTTATTCCACCACTGAAATTCGAATAGCTCCTGATGGCAGGTATGTGTGATGTAGGATCTAATATACAGTCGCATGTGGTACAAGAATCTGAGCTGTACCAATTTTTGATCAGACAAGTGCAACAATAAGTTTAAGGAGTTGATCCGTGTCAATAGTGTGGACTGAAAGATGAAAAAGTGCTTGCAAGTTGTGTCAGGTGTCAACAGGCAAAACGCTCAACTACAACACTGGCTGTTCGCTTTTTACCAGTCATTCCTAGGAAGTTAAAGCAACGCACAGCTGTAGACCTCAGGGGACTGGTAAAGAGAATGAAAATGGTTACCATTATATCAGCATAGCTGTTGAACAGGTGTCTAAATTTGTTACCTTGACACCACTTATAAAGGCTACAGGAAGCTCTTTCTCCAGGACATTGACCAGAGACTTTCTGAGAGTAGAGGGACATCTCAAGAATGTCTTCTCTGACAATGGCAAACAATACGTTTGGTGAAAGTGAAAGGGAATGTTGGACATCCAGAAAATAAAGGAAGTATGCACTTTAAAATAGCCATCCACACGCCAATCCAGAGGGAAGAATGATGTGAGAATTGGGAAAGCTCTGTCTTATTTACTACAAGAAGTTACGTGATACCTAGGATGTACTTGTTAAAGATTTCGAGTTGATACTCACGACTCAACAAAGGTGATAACAACAGAAGTCTTGATGACAGATTACAGAAATGGTGGCACTTCCATCGCAACAACTGGCTCTACACAAGCAGACGACTGTGGAATCAATCGTGAACATCGAGGAAGTGGCAGCTAGAAGACAAAGAAGCAAAGCCATGAGCCATTAGCAGCGATTTTTCTATGTGGACCAGAATGTACCTGTGAGGAATCACTGTCTATCCCGTAAAGCACAAAATTATTCACGCAAGGTGTTTTCTTTATACACTGGACCTTTTCAAATATAATGGGGCCAATGAAAGACTCACTCCGCTGGAAACAGTACGTGGATAATGGGGAGGTTATTGATGCAGCAAGACGCTGGCTCCGACGTCGACCAGTAATGTGGTACTTTATGGGTATACAGGCACTACCAGTATGGTGGCTTAAGGCAGTCGCATTGTACTGAAAAATATAGTTTTGTAGCCAAAGTACGGTGTACTGGAATCCTGAAAAACCACCCTACTTTCAGAAAAAAATGAGTTGCATTTCTTATTGAACGCCCCACGTAATAAGTGTTCCAGTTTTATATCTGTGTCGTGATCCTTGATTAACCGTCAGTCACTTACCTTTAGTGGCGGTTAGTGAATACAGGGTGGTCCATTGATAGTGACCGGGACAAATATCTGACGAAATAAGAATCAAACGAAAAAACTAGAGTGAACGAAACTCGTCTAGCTTGAAAGGGGAAATCAGATGGCGCTATGGTTGGCCCGCTAGATGGCGCTGCCATAGGTTCAAATGGTTCGAATGGATCTGAGCACCATGGGACTCAACTTCTGAGGTCATCAGTCCCCTGGAACTTAGAACTACTTAAACCTAACTAACCTAAGGACATCACACACATCCATGTCCGAGGCAGGATTCGAACCTGCGACCGTAGCGGTTTCGCGGTTCCAGACTGTAGCGCCTAGAACCGCACGGCCACTCCGGCCGGCGCTGCTATAGGTCAAACGGATATCAACTGCGTTTTTTAAATAGGAACCCACATTTTTATTACATATTCGTGTAGTACGTAAAGAAATATGAGTGTTTTAGTTGGACCACTTTTTTCGCTTTCTAATAGTAGGCGCTGTAATAGTCACAAACGTATACGTAACATTCTGCCAGTGCGGACGGTATTTGCTTCGTGATACATTACCATGTTAAAATAGACCGTTTACCAATAGCGGAAATGGTCAATATCGTGTTGATGTATGGTTATTGTGATCAAAACGCCCAACGGGCGTGTGCTATGTCTGCTGCTCGATATCCTGGACGACATCATCCAAGTGTCCGGACCGTTCACCAGATAGTTACGTTATTTAAGGAAACAGGAAGTGTTCAGCCACATATGAAGCGTCAACCACGACCTGCAACAAATGATGATGCCCAAATAGGTGTTTTAGCTGCTGTCGCGGCTAATCCGCACATCAGTAGCAGACAAATTGCGCGAGAATCGGGAATCTCAAAAACGTCGGTGTTGAGAATGCTACATCGACATCGATTGCACCCGTAACATATTTCTATGCACCAGGAACTGCATGGCGACGACTCTGAACGTCGTGTACAGTTATGCCACTGGGCACAAGAGAAATTACGGGACGATGACAGATTTTTTGCACAGGTTCTATTTAGCGACGAAGCGTCATTCACCAACAGCGGTAACGTAAACCGGCATAATATGCACTATTGTGCAACGGAAAATCCACGATGGCTGCGACAAGTAGAACATCAGCGACCTTGGCGGGTTAATGTATGGTGCGGCGTTACGGGAGGAAGGATAATTGGCCACCATTTTATTGATGGCAATCTAAATGGTGCAATGTATACTGATTTCCAAAGTAATGTTCTACCGATGTTACTACAAGATGATTCACTGCATGACAGATTGGCGATGTACTTCCAACATGATGGATGTCCGCACATAGCTCGCGTGCGGTTGAAGCGGTATCGAATAGCATATTCCATGACAGGTGGATTCGTCGTCGAAGCACCATACCATGGCCCGCACGATCACCGGATGTGACGTCCCCGGATTTCTTACTGTGGGGAAAGTTGAAGGATATTTTCTATCGTGATTCACCGACAACGCCTGACAATATGCGTCAGCGCATTGTCAATGCATGTGCGAACATTACGGAAGGCGAACTACTCGCTGTTGAGAGGAATGTCGTTACACGTATTGCCAAATGCATCGAGGTTGACGGACATCATTTTCAGCATTTATTGCATTAATGTGGTATTTACAGGTAATCACGCTGTAACAGCATGCGTTCTCAGAAATGATAAGTTTACAAAGGTACATGTATCACATGGAACAGCCGAAATAAAATGTTCAAACGTACCTACGTTCTGTATTTTAATTTTAAAAACCTACTTGTTACAAACTGTTCGCCTAAAATTGTGAGCCATATGTTTGTGACTATTACAGCGCCTCCTATAACAAAGCAAAAAAAGTGGTCCAACTAAAACATTCATATTTCTTTACGTACTACACGAACATGTAATAAAAATAGGGGTTCCTATTTTTAAAAAAAACGCAGTTGATATCCGTTAGACCTATGGCAGCGCCATCTAGTGGGTCAACCATAGCGCCATCTGGTTTCCCCCTTCAAGTTAGACAAGTTTCGTTCTTTGTATTTTTTTCGTTTGACGCTTATTTCGTGAGATATTTGGCCCGGTCACGATCAATGGACCACCCTGTATACAATTTGGATGTTCACAAATTTTTTGATCAAATAAATCTGAAATATGAAAAAGAACCTGCCGTATAAGAGTTATGAACAAATTTATACAACTGCAGCCACTGTCAATAATACTAATAACAGTAATAATAACGTAACAATGACGTCCAATCTTATTTTGATATATAGTGACATAGCTGAGGAGTGTGCTACGATCTAACGGATTTTTGTGCCAACTGCCAAACGAAGATCACCATCTGCTGCAGTGTGTACTACCACTTAGTGGCACAGATTTAAACTTGTAGTAGAGTGGCAAGGTGTAGCTGTGCACACTATAACCCGTGCTTATTGTTAATCAAATCCATATACATTTGACCCATAAGGCAATTACGTCATGACAGCTGCGTACGCACAGAAGCTCCTTCAAAAAGCTGAAGATGTGCTCATGCCTCTGATACCAAGTTTCATCGAGTCTAGAGGAGCAGTAGTGCGGTAGATTTAAGGGCTTTATATTTCAGTTTATCTCATGTATGTTACGTTTAACAACATTCGAAGAAAAATATCCAATAAATCCGCAACGTGATAAAAGTTGGGGTGTTCACATACTCTTGTGCACCGACTCAGCAGCCATCACTGTTTACCTTGATAGGATCCTTTTCGTGTTATTGAGATATTAACTGTTTTTTTTTTTTCAAAGATGATGAACTACACTCCTGGAAATGGAAAAAAGAACACATTGACACCGGTGTGTCAGACCCACCATACTTGCTCCGGACACTGCGAGAGGGCTGTACAAGCAATGATCACACGCACGGCACAGCGGACACACCAGGAACCGCGGTGTTGGCCGTCGAATGGCGCTAGCTGCGCAGCATTTGTGCACCGCCGCCGTCAGTGTCAGCCAGTTTGCCGTGGCATACGGAGCTCCATCGCAGTCTTCAACACTGGTAGCATGCCGCGACAGCGTGGACGTGAACCGTATGTGCAGTTGACGGACTTTGAGCGAGGGCGTATAGTGGGCATGCGGGAGGCCGGGTGGACGTACCGCCGAATTGCTCAACACGTGGGGCGTGAGGTCTCCACAGTACATCGATGTTGTCGCCAGTGGTCGGCGGAAGGTGCACGTGCCCGTCGACCTGGGACCGGACCGCAGCGACGCACGGATGCACGCCAAGACCGTAGGATCCTACGCAGTGCCGTAGGGGACCGCACCGCCACTTCCCAGCAAATTAGGGACACTTGCTCCTGGGGTATCGGCGAGGACCATTCGCAACCGTCTCCATGAAGCTGGGCTACGGTCCCGCACACCGTTAGGCCGTCTTCCGCTCACGCCCCAACATCGTGCAGCCCGCCTCCAGTGGTGTCGCGACAGGCGTGAATGGAGGGACGAATGGAGACGTGTCGTCTTCAGCGATGAGAGTCGCTTCTGCCTTGGTGCCAATGATGGTCGTATGCGTGTTTGGCGCCGTGCAGGTGAGCGCCACAATCAGGACTGCATACGACCGAGGCACACAGGGCCAACACCCGGCATCATGGTGTGGGGAGCGATCTCCTACACTGGCCGTACACCACTGGTGATCGTCGAGGGGACACTGAATAGTGCACGGTACATCCAAACCGTCATCGAACCCATCGTTCTACCATTCCTAGACCGGCAAGGGAACTTGCTGTTCCAACAGGACAATGCACGTCCGCATGTGTCCCGTGCCACCCAACGTGCTCTAGAAGGTGTAAGTCAACTACCCTGGCCAGCAAGATCTCCGGATCTGTCCCCCATTGAGCATGTTTGGGACTGGATGAAGCGTCGTCTGACGCGGTCTGCACGTCCAGCACGAACGCTGGTCCAACTGAGGCGCCAGGTGGAAATGGCATGGCAAGCCGTTCCACAGGACTACATCCAGCATCTCTACGATCGTCTCCATGGGAGAATAGCAGCCTGCATTGCTGCGAAAGGTGGATATACACTGTACTAGTGCCGACATTGTGCATGCTCTGTTGCCTGTGTCTATGTGCCTGTGGTTCTGTCAGTGTGATCATGTGATGTATCTGACCTCAGGAATGTGTCAATAAAGTTTCCCCTTCCTGGGACAATGAATTCACGGTGTTCTTATTTCAATTTCCAGAAGTGTATATAATGAATAAAATATAGCAAGAGAATAAGTATTTAGAAATGTTTAATTGAAGTTATAAATTTCATTTATTATTAAAACCCTTGTACAGTATTTAAATTTTTCATAGTAAATATAGACCATAACAGTTCGTAGGCCTACACCTGCTTTACTTACATGACAAGTCTATAATACTTCTTTTGTTTGTATATTTGTGTTTATATTCATATTGTTACTGTGACATGTTAGAACTGTCCGTCCAAAACCAAGTTAGTAGACAGAACAGCTTCTAGTAGAAACATCTGTGCTCTTCAAAATGTAAGTGAGTGAAACTATAACAGATTCAGGGTTCCCATACATCACTCAGATCCTATGTAAATCAAAATGCTGTTTTCAGTCTGTGATGGTAGGACGGAAAGCAATGGACACATGTAGTAGAACGCGAACTAAATGATCTTAAAAACGATGCTGGTGGCATGTGGATGTAACCGTAACCTCTTTACGCATGTGCATTCTGAAAGCGTTGCGTTCAACTAGTGTACTTATAGTAGTGGAAGTATGGGAACGTGTTCTAGTGTTATGTCAGCGTGAGTTAAACAGCGTGCTGTTACCAAATTTTTAACAGCTGAAAACGTGACTCCCGCTGAGATTCATCATCCTTTAAAGGCTGCTTACGATGACGATGCTGTTGAAAGGTCTGCTGTAAATCGATGAGTAGCAAAATGTCATCGTAGAAAGCCTGGAAAAGGCAGAATTATTTATGGATTCTTGCACATACATAGGAAAAGAAAGCCACAACTGTGTAATTGCAATGTTGCTGATGTGGTCTTCAGTCCAGAGACTGGTTTCGTGCAGCTCTCCATGCTACTCTATCCTGTGCAAGCTTCTTCATCTCCGAGTGACTACTGCAACCTACATCCTTCTCAATCTGCTTAGCGTATTTATCTCTTGGTCTCTCTCTACAATTTTTGCCTCCATGCTTGCCTCCACTACTAAATTGTTGATCCCTTGATGCCTCAGAATGTGTCTTACCACTCGATCCCTTCTTCTAGTCAAGTTGTGCCACAAATTCCTCTTCTCCCCAGTAACTGCTCATTAGTTACGTGATATATCCATCTAATCTTCAGCATTCTTCTATAGCACATTTCGAAAGCTTCTATTCTCTTCTTGTCTAAACTGTGTACCGTCCATGTGTCATCTCCATACATGGCTACACTCCATACAAATACTTTCAGAAATAACTTCCTGACACTTAAATCTATACTCAACGTTAAAAAATTTCTCTTCTTCAGAGACGCTTTCCTTGCCATAACCAGTCTACACTTTACGTCCTCTCTACTTCGACCGTGATCAGTTATTTTGCTACAGTCTGGAACCGAGCGACGGCTACGGTCGCAGGTTCGAATCCTGCCTCGGGCATGGACGTGAGTGATGTCCTTAGGTTGGTTAGGTTTAATTAGTTCTGAGTTCTAGGCGACTGGTGACCTCAGAAGTTAATTCCCATAATGCTCAGAGCCATTTGAACCATTTGAGTTATTTTTCTCCCCAAATAGCAAAACTCTTCTACTACTTTAAGTGTTATTTCCTAATCTAATTCCCTCAGCATCACCTGATTTAATTCCAATACATTCCATCATGCTAGTTTTGCTTTTGTTGATGTTTTGCTTTTTGTTAATGATAGACTGCTGGAAATAGTCTTTACCGTAAAATTACGAGTAACTATCTAGAGCGACCTTACGTGGAACGACTAAATTAAACGTATATTAGGAAAAGCAGACGCCAGACTGAGATTCAGAGGAAGGAAAGGAAATGTAACTCGTCCACGAAGAAAGTGGCTTACAAGGGGCTTGTTCCACCGATTCTTGACTACTGTTCATCAGTATGGGATCCTTACTGATAGAAAAGATAGAGAAGGTCCGCCGAAGATTGACGCATTTCATCACGGGAGCGTTTAGTAGGAGCGAGAGTGTTGCAAAGTTGCTCAACAAACTCCTCGTTGTGCGTCACGGAGAGGTTTAGTTTTAAAATTATGCGAAGGCACTTTCCAGGAAGATTCAGACAACATATTACGTCCTCCCGCATACATCACGTGAATTTCTTGAGGAAATTCGAGAAACAAGAGCCAATACAGAGACTTACCGCTAATCATTCTTCCCACGTCCCATTCGCGAGAGGAACGGGGTAGGCGGGATAACTTCGTGGTACTACAAGTGCCCTCTGTCACATATAATTGGGCGGCTTGAGGAGTATAATGTAGATACAGATGCAAAAACATGCAGTGGACGTCCAATCACTGTCACAGACAATAAATATCGCAAACTCATGGACGATTTGATTCAAAATGACTGGTGAATCACTGATAAGCGCAGCGCAAACCACATTTGGAACACCCAAGGAACTTGTCGACTTAGTTACTGAACAACAATCTTGCAATATGACAACGCCTGTCGACGCACGTCGCGCGCAGCTAAAGAGGCTTTGAAGTTTGAACTTATTCCACACACTCCGTACTTCCCCGATCTGGCTCCTCGCGATATTTATTTGTTTCTCAACTCAAGAGAAACCTTAGGGTTAATCATTACACCTCGGTCGAAGGGGTGAAGGGAGCTGTAAAGTCCTGAATTCGGAAAAAGTCTAAGAATTTTTCAGTGACGGAATGAAAAAACATTTTACACGTTGGGAGAAATTTGTTAGTCTTGGCGGTGACGATGTGGAAAAACAAATTTATGATTCTGAAGCTCAAGTATTGCACTTAAAAGCACTTTTTGCCCGTCCTTCCTAATTATTTTGGTTCGTGTTCCACAAGCGTGTGTGCGTTACTTTTCAGCCTACCATTGTATAAAACCTATTAGTATTCACCTCAGTTGAAGTAACAGCTTGGTTACTGTTTCAAAGCTACTCTCCTTCAGCTGTGAAGTTTTAGAACCATGGCCGGCCACTGTGGCCGAGCCGTTCTAGGCGCTTCAGTCCGGAACCGGGCTGCTGCGACGGTCACAGGTTCGAATCTTGCCTCGGGCACGGATGTGTGTGATGCTTTTATGTTAGTTAGGTTTAAGTAGTTCTAAGTCTAGGGGACTGATGACGTCAGATGTCAAGTCCCATACTGCTTAGAACCATTTGAGCCATTTTTACAACCATCTCATATCCAGATCTTTTCTTTTTTTTAGTCGTACACTGCAATAATCATTATCATTTACTTTCTAAAGCAAACAGTGTCCGTTAGTGTCAAACAGTTTATCGCTACTAAATTCAACCAGAAAACTGTTCCATTCATGAATAGTCATTTTGCTAATAAATGCTAGGGTGTGTTGTTGTTTTAGCGGCCGATTTGCCAAACAGATTTCTAAGTAAAATGAAGTTTAATTCAGAAATTATGTTACTTTGTTTACTGCGTATTTGGCTGCAATTAGTTTTACCTGATTAGCCTGGCGACCACCTTTGATATGCATGAGCACAGATTTACGTTCCTACTATAATACCGTGGTCCTATTCCCGCTACAATACCTGTTATTTCATTTTCAGAGTGTATCAGCCCAGGAAACGAATTACAGTCCGATGATCTACCCGCTAACTCATACAATCAGTGTCTACATCAAATAACATCAATGGGTAGCTTTTTAAGGTGATATTGCTATTACAGGTGCAAGCATTTGCTTACTTTAATCATACATATATGTCTGAGTGGCGTTAAATGCAATTATTTTTACATAAAGTAAAGTGTTATGTTCTTAATAACTTTCAAAACGTGAGCTACACCCATAATTTTTATATATGAATTACTGAATTGTCTCATGGTACTTTTGTTGCCTTTGCCTGCGGTCACTTTCAGAACTCAAATTAATAATCAAATTAATTAATTTAATAAGATTGAACTTCAAATTCGTGGTGTACCAGTGTACCACCACAATAAAATAAAAACAGTGATAATTCAGGGAGTATGAATGACAACAGTGCCATATTTCAGTTCATAAAATATGACAAATTTTATTAACCCTTCTGTAACTGCAACTAGCTGGTAAATCTAATACAAAAATTACAAACACAGATCAGGAAAGAAATGGCACACCAGCTCTTGGGTGCGACTATCGATTACCCGGCTGTACTAGGATCTTTGCCCCTGTTGTGATCTCGCGGGTGTTTGGCGCTCGGGGCAATCGGTGTTGGACTCGCTACGAGGCGTAAGGACGCGCTTGCGTGGACTAAAGAGGAAACCACGCGTGCTCGGTCAACAGCGGCACGGCGGGTCGCGAGTTTGTGCTGCACCTGCCTGATGTCAACTCCGGGCGCTGTTCGTCGCATTGCTTTGGTGCCTGTTTTTTCGGAGAGACCCATCCCTGGAGACCATCTCGAACAACGCTCTCCATCGAAGGTGTAAGTGATTTTGCTGCCTTCGTTTCGTTGAACGATTTCCGATGCAGCCAGTGTAGTTTCCTTGGTTGCTCTAATGCACTTGTTGTTGAAGTAAGAGCAGCCGGAAGTGTGTGTAAACGAATGGAGACCAGCAGTTACTATTTCTCTTTAAAAATCCGCTGACTGGATTACTATTAGGCAGCCGATTAACTCGAAGGTGTGTATGTAATTTTTTTATGGTATCCAGAAGTTTATGTATTGTCTGTATGAGATTTTCAGTGTATTTTGATTGCCATAAAATCCTCTTCCCTTGTATATTGCTGTAAAATTTGAGTCACTTCTATTGAAAGCACTTACTGAGTTATTAGTAAAGACTCGTATTCTGTAAAGCTAGTCATTTGTACGTAGTTCTTTATATACGTGCATTTACTTGAAAGCACTCACTCAGTTATTAGTAATGGCTCGTATTCTGTAAAAGGCAATCATTTGTGCATAGAACTTAATACGCGTTCATTTATTTGAATGCACTCACTCAGTATTAGTAAAAGTGCAATTGATTCTTCATTTATTCGTGTTGCTTATTGGTCTTTTATCTTATATTAATTGATGTTTGATTGGTGTCTTTTTGTGTTCCAGTTTTCTGCGTGTTGCGGTGTGTGGGAGCGGCGCCACGTTCTGCTTCGGTGCACAGAAGCTGTGACGTGCCGTCTAATGGGAGGTGACTCCCGGTTGGGCCCCGGGGTTTAGGAGTTCTTTTGGACGGCTGGTCTGCCGCTTCCGGCATTTTAAGGCCAGAGCAGCCTGGCAACACTGCCCGTTTGGTAAACGTTTAAAGTGTTTCATGTATAATTTAAAAAAAAAAAGGTTTTTTATTTGCTTGGGAATGAACTGTATTAAATTATAACTTTGTGCTGCTTGTGTTATTTGGGTTCTTAACGAACTGCTGTGGGTTTCATAAATCACTCTCATATCGCGAATTATTGCCTTTTTTAAAATAAATTATCTGTGCCACATTTCTTTAAATCACTTTCTGATTGTAATTTATTGTTCCTTTAAGCATTGAATTCTCTGTGGCTCATCTCTTTATGTCAGTTTGGGTATTTGTAATTTGCTGCCCTGCTTGAGAAGCAAGCTATCTGTGATATTTTGTTATTGTCTTAAAGATAGCCACGTGTTTATTGTCTCTTAGCTGTTTTATAAATATTGAGTTTGAATAAATTGTTAATTTATTGATTTGGTAGTTGTTGTGTTTAAGGAGTGACATTATAGGGGCATTGACCTTCCTTGCCAAGTGTACCCCTCATCCCGACTTCCTCAGTCACAATTGGCAAAGCATACATTGCTGTGGAAGCTATACAAATTCTCCCCTGAATTAATTCCTTTTAAAACACCGTCTGACTTTGTTTACGTGAATCCTCAGTCAGGCCCAACTCTATTCAAATGGAATTAACTACGACCAAGTATACCACAAACTATGGTTCACTTGAGGACAGGGAGCTGTGAATATCATTTAACAATATTACGTCGGAGCAGCAATATTTTACTCTTTCAACCTGATTCCGGCGACAGCAGAAAGCGGTACGCTGTGGGCGAGGAGCGGTGCGCTGTGGCAGCTGTAATGTTCTGATGCGTCCACGTAAACTTGCAAATTACGCGGTCTGGCGTTCTGTTTATCAGAGCGCAGGAAACTTCCCTATCAGAGCCCTGAAATCACGGCAGATTTCAGTGCAAGGTGCACCCGTTCGCTGGTCTGGCCAAGCCGATTTGACTCACGGGCACGACGGCTGCCTGCTGCAATTGTCAGTCGTCAGACGGCAGACTCGGGATGAATAAGTTCACCCTCATGACACACGGACAACGGACTTGCCGCAGTGGATACATCGGTTCCCGTGAGATCACCGAAGTTAAGAGCTGTTGGGCGTGGCCGGCGCTTGCATGGGTGACCATCCAGCCGCCATGCGCTGTTGTCATTTTTCGGGGTGGACTCAGCCCCGTGATGGCAATTGAGGAAATACTCGACCGAATAGTAGCGGCTCCGGTCAAGAATACCATCTTACGATTGGGAGAGCGGTGTCCTGACCCCACGCCCCTCCTATCCGCATCCTCATCTGAGGATGACACGGCGGTCGGATGGTCCCGGTAGGCCACTCGTGGCCTGAAGACGGAGTGCTCGTGACACTGTCGGTAGAGTTGGGAATTGCCACTGGCTCTAACTCCACCACAAGATACAGACCACAAGTCTCACCCACTAGGGGAAGATCTGAAGTTCTACAACAGAGGAGGACCAGAAGACGAAGAAGGAAAGAATCACAACCACTTTCCTCCAAACCTCGGTACTTGAGACGAATTAGCAGCAACGAAGCAGCCCCCACATCGCACGAACCAATCGAACTACGCTCCATTTATTGAATCTCCCCTCTTGACTGTTCTGTTGACCTGGCAGCCAATCCAGACGCAGCACAGGGGTTCCCAGCTGAGGAACAAGCCTCTATTTTGCATATCCTCAGAGGAGCCAATCACCAAATCCAAGTCTCTCTTGTCTGAAGAAAGAAGATTTTAGACTAGGGAGGCGTCGTTCTCACGATAAGCGTGGCCATGTTTTGGCAAAAAACATCTACCTAGACGGAACAACATTCATTTATAGAGAGATCTAATCTTTCCGGGCCGACCATTTCCAATTTATGAAAGAAGGCTGCAAAGCTCCCCAGAGAGTCGTGCCCATGAAATACATGTTTTTGACTCTTGCTAAAGGAACCTGGCGACTTCCTGGGGTCAGGGCGGTTACAGCCTTGCCTCCGGAATGAACAGAGTTTTATGACCTTCCCACTGTTTGCACAAAAGCTGTGTTTACAGTAGTCTCTCTTAACTGTCTTCCTCCACTCACTTTCTGCCAACTGGCTGCCTTCTCGATGGACTGTCACCTGGGCCAGGTAAAATATTTTGCGAACCAGCGCCTTTCCCTCCAACCCTAAATTGGAAAGAGGAGAAGGCTTCGGCCAGAAGTCCCTCTGCAGGTACGATCCACTGAGCGCTGCTTCCCAGAATCATCCACACAGCCTGGTCGCCCGCATCTCGTGGTCGTGCGGTAGCGTTCTCGCTTCCCACGCCCGGGTTCCCGGGTTCGATTCCCGGCGGGGTCAGGGATTTTTCTCTGCCTCGTGGTGGCTGGGTGTTATGTGCTGTCCTTAGGTTAGTTAGGTTTAAGTAGTTTTAAGTTCTAGGGGACTGATGACCATAGATGTTAAGTCCTATAGTGCTCAGAGCCATTTGAACCATTTGAACAGCCTGGTCGCTGCACTCGGCATTTATGGCTTCCAATTCATCTCTCTCCCAGTTCTCCATCACCTCCACTATGGTCCCTCAGGTACAAGGTCTCTGTAGGTTGAACATACAATTACATGTGTATTCTGTCCATAATGTTCTCATGTAAGAGGTCATTAACCACATATAGTAAATCTGGGGACCACCGAGATCATGACGTAACATATGAACGTTAATCTGACTGTCGTTGTTGTTAAGTGAGACAGTGGCGTGCTCTCACAGTAATAGCCTGTAGTGTTATAAACTGCTTTCAAATATCAGAGTTTGTTCTGAGCACCATCTCCCTTTCTGAACAGCAGCTTCACATGGAACCCGCGCGAAGCGGACACGCGCTTTAGGGTGCCACGTCACGGATTGCGCTGCCCCTCCCGCCGGAGGTTCGAGTCCTCTCTCGGGCATGGGTGTGTGTGTTGTTCCTAGCATAACTTAGTTTAAGTAGTGTGTAAGTCTAGGGCCCGATGACCTCAGCAGTTTGGTCCCTTAGGAATTCACACACGTTTGAGCATTTCTTTCTTCACATGGAAACTTCCTGGTAGATTAAAAAGTGCGAACCTGAGTGCGAATCGAACCTGAGACCCTTTATTCTCGCCGACACTCTGTTCTGCTAACGGAGCTATCTATGCATGAATCGCCCTTGAGACTCCATTTCCTTCGGTAGAAGGTCCTACCTTCCAACACTCACGGAAGTTATCCTGCACATCTTGTGGGACAAGCATTGCTTGAAGAGTGGATACAACAGAGAATTTCTTTAGTCACAACCTCGTAATTGTTTCCATAATTAACTATCAGCCTACAGCGAAGTGAAATACTAGGGGGATGCCTACCTAGTTGTGCACATCTGTCTTATGACTGTTTTTGTGTCGCATATATCACTTATGAGATTTCTTAATTTTTCTACTACAATAACGCATAGGTAGGTAATTATCATATTGCCGCTCTTAATTTGTGATGTTTTGCGTAAGACTCTTCGAACTATGGACAATCACAGTGACTATTACGGCTTTTACAGTCTCTCCACCCGTATTTCACTACCTCTTATGTAAAGCAGAACGGTGCACAATCATTTACTATGTACTTGCGCTGACGTAGCCCCATGCCGTGGAAATTCTGTTAACGTGCCACCAGGTATTGATTCCCTAATCCTCATTTTTGCGGTAATTATTAAAATTAACGCAAATTTGAGCAGTCTAAATTAATTACACCGTCATCAGCGGTGTTGCCTCAATAAGTTAATCGGTAGACTTATTATTCGGCTTCCGCCCAGCATCATCAACATCAATTTCGACGTTAAGCAGTAATTTTGGCGTTAATTCACGCTCCCTCGGCTAGCGGATTAGTAACAACTATTGATATTCGTCAGGTGATTCACACGGACACCGGAGTACTCCAGAGGCAGTCCGTAAATTTATAGCTTTGTACAGCAAACACTGTCTGGGCAAAGGGTTCGACGAGCGCTGATTAAAAGTACTGCCTGGCATACAGCAATAAATTCCGACAATCGTTTCGGGCCAAAAGCGATAATAAATCGAATTTCAGCTCTTTTACTTTCATTTTCGGACTCTGATCTTTTTCCACGACCTCGCAAAAATTCCGCACGGTACGGGAGATAACAATTGAAATAACGCGGCATCAAGTACGTAACTCACTGCGTTCGGTCGTTTAGATTCCATTGTAGTAGCATTTGAATACTCCTGCATTAACCGTCCCACCCCCCTCCCTCCCCACTCGTGCGCGTGTATGCAAGCCAATAGCAGAAGGGATACTGACACGGGATGCACAAAGGGGTCGAAAAGAAACAAATGATAGAAAAGCCATTAAATGCGTTCGTTTGAGAAGTCGACTGAGAGATAATGGCTTACTCCATAAATCCGATTATCCTCCAAAAAAGTAAAAGGACGTAAAGCCAGAATATGCATTCAGTGTGCGCCATTTAACTGGGAATTTGATCTGGACGTGTACAGGAACTTCACGCTGTATGGTCGCTGTCCGGAATCGTTTCCAATATGAAAAATAAACTTTCAGAAAGCATAGGGAGAAGAATAGCAAGAGGGAATGTATTGTGCAGCGGAGAGAAAATATTGTGGGTGCATGCATCAGTAAGCATTTCTCGTATTTGAATGAAATATCAGCACAAATCAAAAACAACCCTCAGCAAAGAATGAGACGATTGGTATATCGCAATAGCTTCAGTGTGAACCCTAGACTAGAAAAGTAAGCAATTATTTCATTCTCCGTAAGTAATTTGTCCTTCTTCATATGTAAATTACCGATTTTCAAATTTCTCGCGATGTTTTACTTTCAAGATTCGTATTTCGTTGAAGTGCATGCAACATTTCGCTTTAAGGTTTCAGAGCACCTAGGGCCGTGAGCCGGCGCACAAACGACCCCCGTATTGTTACGAAACAGTCGATCAGAGAAGCCGCATTCTCCGGCACTAAACTGTGTATGCGGTCTCACTTGGGAATTGCAAAGGCTGCTTGGGAATACGACCTGAAGTAAAAGTTCACATGTTTTTCACACACAAAAAAGTGATGAATTTGATTTTCACATTTTTATTCAATAAGTGCGGACCCCTAAGGGGTCCGCGGACCACAAGTTGGGAAGCCCTGTTTTAATTGACGTGGGACATCATAAATGACTGCAATAGGTTTATCTCTGACTACAAAATCAAATGGACTGGACTCAGTAGATTTCTCACAGCAGAGTTGGCTCTGAGCACTGTGGGACTTAACTTATGAGGTCATCAGTCCCCTAGAACTTAGAACTACTTAAACCTAACTAACCTAAGGACACCACACACATCCATGCCCGAAGCAGGATTCGAACCTGCGAGCGTAGCGGTCGCGCGGTTTCAGACTGTAGCGCCTAGAACCGCTCGGCCACCCCGGCCGGCTCATAGCAGAGTTCCTTCGGTGCTCTCTGGTCGGTTGCACCCGGGTCACAAACTGTGCAAACAACCTTTAGCCCTATTTCTTTCAATTGCCTTATGACATAGGTAATACGACTTTTTAAAGTGATACTTGAAACTGAGTTGTGAGTGAAATAATCAGCAACAACGTGCTTCCAGCTTTTATGTATGCCTCTAACCATGAAAACTAATGCATGATTTGCATGAACATTTGACCTCCCTAAATGCCCTAAAACTTGAAACCCTGAAATTTCTTGTTTTCTTGCATTATAATACAACCATCTTTCTAAAGACATTTCATCAAACAACGAAGCACAGTATTTATCACTGTTGTTCATTACTTCAACTTCTGCTTTCATTACATTCATGACCGAAGTATTCAATCCTGGTTCAAAAGGTATAGAAGACAACAGACATTTCAGATACCTCACAGAAGGAAGATAAAAATGAACTGACAAATATTTGTATAGGCGGGGACTTCGTTTGTATAAGGATAAAGCAAATACTTTGTCCTCGGGTGTCCATCGCCTTGCATTTGCTGATCAATGAGCATTTCGTAATTGGCTGTTTATGAAATCTTTGGCAACAGAGTTTAAAATAGATTCTATGAAAGAGAAAGTATTGCTGTCGTATAAATCTTTAAGTGCTTTCGGTTCTGATTTTTCATGATGTAGCTTTGCTTTCCGTTTTGATAGCCTTGTTAGAGTATTCCTATGAATCTTGTACATTTTTGATTTTGTGGGAGTTAAGTCTACTTTTGAAACCCCTGTACCTAAAACCCCACTTTCCTCATTATAAAATGTTTGAGATAAGAATGTGTAGTCACTATCTGCAGATTCATTTTGAGGGGAGATAAAAAATTTAAGAGGCGCGTCACTCAATGAATCACTCTGCTCAGCACAACTAGTGCTAGGTAATTCTCTAACACTAGTTTCACCTCTGGTATTGGCACCTGTATAATAAAGATTTTCCATGGTACCAGTAGTGCTTGGTAAGTCTAATTCACTATTAACACCAGTTTCACCTGATCCACTTCTGGTGCAAACACCTTCATGAGAACTACTTGCTACAGCACAACTAAGGCTCTGTAGTTCGTTAACACCAGTTTCACTTCTGGTATTAGCAGCTGTAAAATGAACAGTTGCCATAGCACCACTAATGCTTGGTAGGGCCAATTCACTATTAACAACAGTGTCACCTGATTCACTACCGATTTTGGCAATTTCACAAGGAACACCTGTCACATGTTTTGGAAACACACCCCTGTTTAGCCTACGCCTACTTTTATTCATAAAATCTTCTTCGAAAACATGATCTTCACAAACAAAATAAGAAGCACAGTTCACATCTGGTGACAGTTTACAAACACTGTTCCACTTTAGAAGCAACTCTTGAGGTTGTTTCGGAAACCTGTAGAAATGCTTGTTGCAAATATCCTCCGTTGAACCCACGTAATAGCCAGATGAACAGCCGGGAAACTTGCAGGAGTATTTCAACGTGAATCGGTTGTGTTGATTATTCTGAAAAAAAACATAAAAGTCTTCATTAAATAAAACTACTACAGACATATCAAAGTTATTTAAATAAACAAACGGAAACCACACTGCTTAATTCACGATAGAAGAGAATACATTTCATTTATAGACTACAACATTATTTAATGAAAAATTAAATGTCTTACCTTACAATTAACTGTGGACATTTTTCAGCAAGAAATCTCTTCAGTTCCACAGTGAACTTAATGAATTTAAAGTAAAAAATCTGTTTATAATGAAGATGAGTAGTATGTAAATACGAAACAAATACAAAGACGACTGTAACCGAGGACCACAGACTTCAGTGCAGAGCAAGACGGTAGAATATTTCAAAAGAACCACCACTGGAGTATAGACAGCTCTCATTGGTCAATTCCAGCATCGTTTGACCCCTAGCGCCTCTAGTGGTCTGGAATGGAACTACGTGGCTTGTTGCCTCTTCGCACATATAGCTTTCACCCCCATGCTATTCCTATCCCGTATCATAACTGAGAAGGGGAAATGGTGTCTTTATGCCAACAAAAGGAAAAGAATGGTATTGTTGAGTCCAAACAAAGCAGCAATTTCCCGTAAGACCTACGCGCAGCCACAAAGACAATGTTAGGCATCTCGTAGAACAGCGACGGTGTGCTGTACTATGAATTGGTCCCCGAGGTTTAACCATCACTGCTGTCATTTATTGTCACCAACTGAGAAGTCTCGCAGACACTATCCAATAACGACGACCAGGAAAACCGCGTGAAGTAATGCCACTCCACAATAACGGCCGTCTCCATCCTGCTAAACTGACAAAAACCACTATAGAGGAGTTAGGTTGGGAAGTCATTACGCCTTCACCTTATTCACCTGATCTTACGACCTCACATTTTCACTTTTTCCGCTCTCTACAGAATAACCTCCAAGGAACGTCCTTCCTAGACGAAAATGTACTTCGCACATGGCTCGACGAGTTATACGCATCAAAGCCACGTGATTTCTACAGATGCGGCATCGAAAAGTTACCTCAGTGTTGTCAGACTGTTGTACACATTGAAGGAGGATATATTATTGACAACTAAAGTCTCTGTTATGTGTATCTGTCGTGTTTATTAAAGTTTGGGTAATTCCAGAAGGACGATGTGACACCCCACAAGTTCAGAATTGCTAGAGTGGCTCCACTCTTCTGAGTTTAAACACTTCCGCTGGCCACCCAACTCCCCAGACATGAACATCACTGAGCATATGTGGGATGCCTTCCAACGTGCTGTTCAGAAGAGATCACCACCCCTCGAACTTTTACGGATTCATCGGTAGCCCTACAGGATTCGTGGTGTCAATTCCCCCTAGCTCTACTTCATACATTACTCAGATTCATGCCTCATCGTGTTGCGGCTCCCGGGGGCTTCACACGATATTTGGCAGGTGTACCAGTTTCTTTGGCTCTTCAGTGTAAAACACTAACGCGGAATCGAACCTTGATAATTATCTGGAGCTATCCATCACAGAAAATGCTGGAAACAGTGATTTTGATGCAACGCACATGCGTATGCACATATCATTATGCTCTTTTCCGAGTATTTTCCTGTCATCACGTTTGAGTAACTGAAAGGTGCATACGTGTTTAGTGAGCAGAGGCATGCAGCAGGAAACGGTTTCTTACGATAAAACATCGCTTGTTCATTGTCGAGTGTTATGCAAAGCAAGTTTGTGGAAAACGAGTGGACGAAGTGTTTTGACAAAACCTTCAGCAAAGTCTGCAACGCAGAACTTTACGGAAAAATGATGAGAAACGGTCTCTGTGGAGAACAAAAATCATAAGCTTTCGAACGCCATAAAAAATTACTCAAGTGAAAGAAAGGTTGGAAGAAAATCCAGCAAAATCCCAAGAGCGGTGGAATTAAGAGATCTTCGTGTCGAAATATTATCAAAAATGGCCTGGATCCTTATCCTTAAAAAGTTACTTAATGCATGATTTAAAGAGTTTGGACGAGCTTTCACGTGCTGAGTTCGCCAGTGGTTTCCGAATGAAGTGAAATCAGTTTTTCATTTCTTTAGACAAGGTCTGGTTCATCCTGTCAGAGTGTATGAACTCACAGGCAAGGCGCCATTATGCAGCAGAAAAACTTCATCACTACTTTGAGGAGCTGTTGCATAACCTCATGACTGTTGTTTGGTGTGCCAAGTGTTGTTGTGACTGCATGGTAAAGCTGTTCTTTCACCAAACTGTTAATGGCAACCGGTAGGTCCAAAAACTGTTTTACCCATACGTGGACCAAATCAAAAAAGATAAACGACTATGCGAATATTTTCAGCTAGACAAAGCGAGAGTACACTCGGCCTTGACAACTGCCTCACGGGCGCACCATGTGTTCGGTGAGGAAAGGACACGATCATAGGCAGTGTAATCTCCTGGCCGCCTTCATGCTCTGATCTCTCTCCCTGTGATTTTTACCTGTGCGGCAAACTGTGTACACTATTTAACGTGTAGTCAAATAATGTACTCACACTGAGAGAGCTGCAGCAGAACACTGAAAACGCTATTGCTGCTATCCCTGAGGCAGAGCTGCTTCGCAGGTCTACTGATTTGATAAGTTCAGCACAGCGTTGGGCCGACGTGAACGGTGGTGATTTTCAGCATATTCTGTGATGGTCAGTAAAAAGGGCCAATACGGCATCAGTCTTATTAAAAACATTTTCTGGGGCACTTTTACTTTGCCCGCCATGCACACTATCTCATCAAAAGTATCCGGCCACATATTAACGAACATTAATAATGAGTGTGGCAACCCCTCACCTTTATGACGCTTTGAACTCTTCTGGCAATACTTTCAATGAGATATCTGAATGTCTGTGGAGGAATGGCAGCCCAATCTTCATCAAGATCGGAAACCAGAGAAGGTAATGATGCTGGACGCTGAGGTCTGGAGCAAAGTCGTCGTTCTCACTCTTCCCACGGGTGTTCCATTAGGTCCAGGTTGGGACTCCGGACAGGCCAGTCTATTTCAGGAATGTCCACAAATCACTGCCTCAAAGAAGCTCCTTTAGGACACGGTCCATGGTCTTGCTGATACAGTCATCGTCTCCGAAATCCCTCTACTGTCGACAGCACACAGCGCTGTAAAATGTATTCACACCCTTCTGCCTTTAGTGTTTTCTTAAGCGTAGTAAGTGGACCACAATCTAAACACCGCCATACCGTTCTCCACAGTTTACTGTTGGCACTACAAATGACGGCAGCGTCATGTGTAGGCATTTATCAAACATAAACTCTTCCATCGGATTGTCACGGGGTATGGCGTTATTTATCAATCTAATTGACTCGTTCCTCGTCATCCACTGTCCAGTGTAGTCGCTCTTTATAGTATCTCAAACGCCTCAACATTGACTAAATAGACTGAAGCGAGAAAGAAACAGGTGTAGACATGTGTATTCAAATACAGAGATATGTAAATAGGCAGAATTGGGCGCTACGTTCGGCAACGCCTATGTAATACAACAAGTGTCTGGCGCAGTTGTTAGATCGGTTACTGCTGCTACAGTGGCAGGTTATTAAGATTTAAGTGAGTTTGAACATGATGTTATAGTCGGCGTACGAGCGATAGGACACAGCATCTCCGAGGGACCGATGAACTGGGGATCTTCCCGTATGAGCGTTTCGCGAGTGTGCCGTGAATATCAGGAATCCGGTAAACGTCAAATCTCCGACATAGCTGCGGCCGGAAAAGTATCCTGCAAGAATGGGACCAACGACGACTGATGAGAATCGTTCAACGTGACTGAAGTGCAACTCTTCCGCAAATTGCGGCGGATTTCAGTGTTAGGCCATCAACAAGTGTCAGTGTGCGAATCATTCAACGAAACATCATCTATATGGGTTTTCGGAGTCGAAGTCCCACTCGTGTACACTTGATGATTGCACGACACAAAGCTATACGCTTCGCCTGGGCCCCTCAACACTAACGTTGGTCTGTTGCTGAGTGGAAACATGTTGCCTGGTTGGACTAGTGTCGTTTCAAATTTTATCGAGTGGTTGGACGTGTACGGGTATGGAGACAACCGCATGAATCTGTGAACCCTGCATGTCAGCAAGGGACTGTTCAAGCTGGTGGAGGCTCTGTAATGTTGCGGGGCATGTGCAGTTGGAGTGATTGGGACCCCTGATACGTCTAGATACGACTCTGACAGATGACATGTAGGTAAGCATCCTGTCTGATCACCTATATGCATTCATGTCCATTGTGCATTCCGATGGACGTGGGCAATTTCAGCAGAACAATGCGACACCCCACACATCCAGAATCGCTACAGAGTGGCTCCAGGAATACTCTTCTTAATTTAAACACTTCCATTGGCCACCAGACTCCCCAGACATGAACATTATTGAGCAATTTTGGGATGCTTTGCAACGTGATGCGTGATGCCTTGCTACGTGCTGTTCAGAAGTGATCCCCACCCCCTCGTACTCTTACGGATTAATTGATAACCCCGCAGAATTCATGGTGTCAATTCCCTCCAGCACTTGTTCAGACATTAGTCGAGTCGATGCCCCATCGTGTTGCCGCACTTTTGCGTACTCGCGGGGGCCCTACACGATATTAGGCAGGTGTATCAGTTTCTTTCACTCTTCAGTCTAATTGTGTTTCCTACGAAGAGCTGTTGAATTATGGTACCGTATTCTTTTCATCTTCTTACGCACAGTCATTGCACTAGCTGGACTGCTGGTAGCACTATGGATAGTACGAATGTTTCCTTCCGTTGAGTTCATGAGATTTTTTTACAAGTGCTCTCCGCGATGCTCGACGGTCCCTGTCCATCGGTACACGAGGTCTGTCTGGACTTGTTTTAGTTATGGTCATTCTTCCACGTTTCGACTTTACAGTCACAGCTCTACAAGGGTTGAAATGTCCCTGATGGATTTGTTACACATGTGACATCCAGTGGCTAGTCAGTTCTCCTGACCGACCAACTCTCCTATTACTGCTCGTCTCCTGACGATACTCCCTCCCAGCCTTCTTTTATGCTTTCGGGTCCACCTCTCGTGACGTCTAGTGCTCAGTTCAGAAACACATAGCGGCGTTCGGATACTTCTGATAATGTGTGTGTGTGTGAAAACCATCGGATGATTATTGAGTCAAGTAGGGCTTGTAAACTGCTGACAAAAATAATATGCAAAACAATAAAAAGAGAAATTGAAGACGCATTCGTTGGATATCATCGACCGGTGTGGCCGAGCTGTTCAAGGCGCTTCAGTCTGGAACCGCGCGAACACTACGATCGCAGGTTCGAATCCTGCCTCGGGCATGGATGTGTGTGGTGTCCTTAGGTTAGTTAGGTTTAAGTAGTTCTAGGTGATTGATGACCTCAGATGTTAAGTCCCATAGCGCTCAGAGCCATTTGAACCATTTGGGATATCAATTTCATTCCAGAAAGAGAACAGTTATGAAGAAGCAATTCTGACAATGCCTTGGTAATAGAAGGCAGCTTAAAAATATAATATCAGCCTCCCTTTTTATAGTTTATGGACCGACAGAGGTTAAAGAGAGCGAAACAGAAGGTGATTAAGAACAATAGAAACGGGAATAACTGCTTGGTTCAAATGGTTCAAATGGCTCTGAGCACTTCGGGACTTAAACATCTGAGGTCATCAGTCCCCTACAACTTAGAACTACTTAAACCTAACTAACCTAAGGAAATTACACACATCCATGCCCGAGGCAGGATTCGAACCTGCGACCGTAGCAGTCGCGCGGTTCCAGACTGAAGCACCTAGAACCGCTCGGCCACACCGACGGGCAATAACTGCTTGCTTAACACCAAAACTGAGAACTACACAGTAGTGGAAGAAGTAAAACATTTCTCTTATCTACGAAGCAGGTTTACACAGGATAGCCTAAGTTAGGAAGGTATTATATGAGACCTGGTCTATGCGAAGAAGATCACATACTGATAGAGCTCTACTGATAACCTCTACTGATATCGCATATTGATACCAAAATCAGGATTAAGTTCTGAAAGTGTATGTCTCGAGCACAGCATTATATGGTCGTCGGAAATCAGGAGGAGAAGAAACTGGAAGCATTTCAAATATGGTGCAATAGAAGAAGGTTAAAAAGTAAATAGACATATAAAGTGCGAAATGAAGTACGTTAAAATAACAGGTGAGAAAAGAAGTCTTTGGAAAGAACTTACCAAATGAAGGAACAGGTTAGTACGGCATACAGCAGTAGCTATTCTGGCACTGGTAGGAGCGGTACAGGGAAAAATAATTGGGGCACATATAGTTTTCCTTAGTTCAGACTCCTTACAAGACGTATACTACAAACTTCCTCCTTCAGATACAATAAAGATATGATTTGTCTGAAAAGAAAAGTCTCAAAGGTACAACAATCTGATCAGTGTCACAGTTCTTTTCCATTACGACAATTCATCGTTTTACGCTGCAGTGCAGTTTAATGTGCAGCGCGTTAATTAAATACTGGAAAAATTCTCAGAGCATAGAAGTTTGTCCATTAACTACAAGTTCTAACTTTAGAATGCGCAAGCCACCAGCAATATCAGAAAAGTATTTTTCTCCTATTAATCTCTGTGAGGCGACTTATAGAACGTTGTGTTGTAGGAAAATCTATGGAGTGAGCAAAATGAACAGCGCTTGTAGCCAACTGGGATTGTTACCTAACTTTCGTAAAAAACTGTTTGTTTGCATTTACTGCTAAGAACGATATTTTAATATTACGCGGATTTGTCCTCTTTGTAAACATTTATTTATTTGTAACATCAATCGTGAACGTGAATAATTCTTGCTGCTTCGGATGGAAATCGAAATACATCAAATAAGGAAAAGTTACCTTTCGTAGGTGAGTACCACAGATGTCTAAGTACGGTAAGAGGCGCTTTTGGTTTGTAAATAACGAGACACTGTGTAACTAAGAATTCTGAATTGTCAGAAAGTGCTCACTAACTGACATACTCTCTTTTCATAACTATGGTATTACAGAGATGCTAACATTAACCTCACTTTCTCAAAAGGAATTAACGTAATTTCTGCTGCCAATATAGCAGTTCTAAAAGAGCCGAATTCAACGCTATTACATTTTTGAAAATTTTATTACTAGTTCTGGAGTAATTACAATATTTAGAGTTTATTTACTTTGAAGATGCAAAATATTGCCGTCTAATGCACAAGTTAGTGATTTCATACGTAAATAAAGGAATACATCACGTTGCATAAGGTAGAAACAAGTTGTTAAACTGCCACGGTTTCGGTATAAAAGACGACCAGAATAAGTGTAGCTTTCCTTCTGTCTATGTCGTTGACGTATTTCGAGTGCTGGTTGGTTTCAAAAACAAAATAATGTCTTTCACACAAGAAGGGAAACTAGATATGCTACTTCTTCACAAAGAAATCAAAAGGAACACGTTGTGAAGTTACGGTAGAGCTTCAAGCATACCCCTATAATGCTGTTAATAGCTGAACGAAGTGACATTTGCAATGAACAGATAGCTCCCTTAAGGTCATGTGAATGATCAAAAAAATTGCACAATGTAGAATTACATGAAACATCTAAATTTAAACAGGTTTGTCGAATCACATGCGAGGGAGGAATGGAGGTTAGTGTTTAACGTTCCGTCGACAACGAGGTCATTAGCGACGGAAAAAAAGCTCTAGTCTCGAATTAGGATGGAAAAGAAAGCGGTCGTGCCCCTTCGAAGGAACCATCCCGGCATTTGCATTAAGCGGTTTAGGGAAATCATAAAAAAACTTAAATCAGGATGGCCGAACACAGGTTTGAACCGTCGTCCTCCAGAATGCGAGTCCACTGTGCTAACCATAATCATACGCGAAACAGGGGCAACGTAACTGACGAAGATGTAATGCGTAGGGTCTCATCTAGTTATGGAACGAAATAAAAGGTCACAATAAAGTCTCAATTATTGTTAAAACGCATGGAGTTTGTTTCAGACATTGAACAGATAGTACATGCAACTATTAAGTGCACAATGATTCTAATGGATTATTAAACATACACGATATTACCTTGGCACAGGGTAGAACTGTAAAGGAAACGATAATAATGGTGTACAGTTAGCTGTCTCCATGTAAACAGCCAATGATTGCAGATTTAGCTAACAGATCAGAGGAAAGACTCAGAAAATTACATATGAGCACCATTTCCATTGCCTGAGGACGTGTTGAGTTCACTATCTGAGTGTGTGATTTAATTCAGAAAAGCAAAACTAATTCCAAACAACGGATTTCGCGTCCTTCTCGTAAACTCGTGCGTTGAAATTTAGAAATTCATAATCTGTGATCTGCTCTGAGACAGAGTTTCAAGTGACCGTCAGGTGAAGCGTTGTGTGCTGGAACCACAGACGAAGGTGAAGTCTTCCCTCCCTGGAGCTCTAAAATGAAGTCTCTGTATGCTTTCTTTCTCAAAATCTTGCTGCGTCTGCGAGCACCGGATTCTCATTAGCTAATTGCTGTGGACCTTCCGAGTTCCATCCCACGAAAAAGGTCTTAAAAATACTAGCAATCTCCCTCCTCCTAAAGAACCTGCTGCGATTAACCAGTAACACACAACATTTTCCTCCCAGAGCAGGGCAGAAAGTAGAAATTCCTTCCCGCTATGAGGGTGGTTTCACGCTGCGGCCAGTGATAGCGGCTGCTCGTAGACACTCGCAAATTTTCATCTGTGCTACAAAAATAATCCATCAACGGTGATGGACACTCACCTGAAGATGGCTGGACGATTGCCAGCCGAAATATCGTGGCAAAAGGTCAAGATGATCCCGCTGCGATTCCGAAACCGAACGTCTCTATAAACAAGTTGGCGAGTTTGTTGGTCTCCTGTCCACTAGCGTGATCCTCACCAGGAAACCGAACACCATCCCAAACACCGCCTGACGACCAGTGCATACGTGCCAGGGACTCTGTCTTTTAGCGAAAAACAGTTTTAAGACCCGTTGTTGTTGTTGTGGTCTTCAGTCCTGAGACTGGTTTGATGCAGCTCTCCATGCTACTCTATCCTGTGCAAGGTTCTTCATCTCCCAGTACCTACTGCAACATACATCCTTCTGAATATATTTAGTGTATTCATCTCTTGGTCTCCTTCTACGATTTTTACCCTACACGTTGCCCTCCAATACTAAATTGGTGATCCCTTGATGCCTCAGAATATGCCCTACCAACCGATCCCTTCCTCTAGTCAAGTTGTGCCACAAATTTCTCTTCTCTCCAATTCTATTCAATACCACCTCATTAGGCATGTGATCTACCCATCTAATCTTCAGCATTCTCGCTGTAGTATCACATTTCGAAAGCTTCTATTCTCTTCTTGTCTAAACTATTTGTCGTCCACGTTTCACTTCCACACATGGCTACACTCCATACTAATACTTTCAGAAACGACTTCTTGACACTTACATTATACTCGATGCTAACAAATTTCTCTTCTTCATAAACGCTTACCTTGCCATTGCCAGTCTACATTTTATATCCTCTCTACTTCGACCATCATCAGTTATTTTGCTCCCCAAATTGCACGTAGCTTCCACCACTACATAGAAAAGTATGGAGAAGCGGGACTACTTATTAAATTCTCTATCATTCGTGTTTCTTTCAATTACACGCATAGTAGCATGCGTTGTTTGAGATTTTAATAAATTTTGTAATCTAATTTGAACATTGGATTATTAATTAGGTTATCGAGTAATTTCGGGTAAAACTGTCCCGTGAAATCATTGAATAATCTTTATAATTAAATTCCCAGTTTTACAAACGCATTCTGTTTTTGATGTGCACCTTTCTTTGTGGGCTCTGGCAGAAAGAAGAACAAAACTGTTGCCGTAGTAACATCCTTTGATGCTTCTGCCTTTCAGTTGGTGACCTGGTCCATCCACATGAAGCAAAGTGTCGCTAGTATGTTTTAAATAAAATATTTCTACACACATCCGCCTTGACAAATCGATTCCTTAGCTGCGTCAAGACACTACTCACTGACAGTTGAGGTACAAATATTCCGTCCCTGGGAAGTGACGCGGTGGCGACAGGAGGGGCACCTGGCAACCTCTTGAATTAATCCTGCCAAACGCATGAATAATCATGGTGACCCTGCGACGATGCCGGACAAAGTCATAAGAAATACAAGAAAATTCTGCAGCTGTGTCAAGCAGGAGCACTCTATAAGCCTGACACGACAGCTCCGCATAGCAAAACGAACTTCCGCGTAGTCAGCAATATATTTCATGTTCAAAATAGATAAATCTTAACTTCTATACATCGTAATGTCATCAAACATACTAATAGTATTTTGACCAGTGAAAGACTGTTGAATTGATCTCTCTTTACAACTACGACACTAGCAGTAGAGGTTACTGTAGACCCTTTCGAAAAAGCGTGGTTATACCGATATCTCAGTAACTAATATAGCTGTGAGAAGAGAGTATGTGCCATTCAATGAGGATTATTTCACAATTCATTTGAGTGAAAACAGCATTACAATTTGTTAAACTGTTCAGAAAACATCTGATGTGAACTGCTCAGCGGAATCACTCTTTATTTAAGAGTCAAGTGTTAGATAAATTTGCAATGATGGCAGTGCATTGCCAGTCGATACGTTGCATGAACATGTATTTCGAGCAATTTTCACCCCCAAGTAAGTTTTATATGTGATACCCTGAGTCATTTCTTCCGGATTATGCAGATTTTCAAACATCTACATCTACATCTACATTTATACTGCGCAAGCCACCCAACGGTGTGTGGCGGAGGGCACTTTACGTGCCACTGTCATTACCTCCCTTTTCTGTTCCAGTCGCGTACGGTTCGCGGGAAGAACGACTGTCTGAAAGCCTCCGTGCGCGCTCGAATCTCTCTAATTTTACATTTGTGATCTCCTGGGGAGGTATAAGAAGGGGGAAGCAATATATTCGATAGCTCATCCAGAAACGCACCCTCTCGAAACCTGGCGAGCAAGCTACACCGCGATGCAGAGCGCCTCTCTTGCAGAGTCTGCCACTTGAGTTTGCTAAACATCTCCGTAACGCTATCACGGTTACCAAATAACCCTGTGACGAAACGCGCCGCTCTTCTTTGGATCTTCTCTATCTCCTCCGTCAACCCGATCTGGTACGGATCCCACACTGATGATCAATACTCAAGTATAGGTCGAACGAGTGTTTTGTAAGCTACCTCCTTTGTTGATGGAGTACATTTTCTAAGGACTCTCCCAATGAATCTCAACCTGGTACCCGCCTTACCAACAATTAATTTTTTGTGATCATTCCACTTCAAAGCGTTCCGCACGCATACTCCCAGATATTTTACAGAAGTAACTGCTACCAGTGTTTGTTCCGCTACCATATAATCATACAATAAAGGATCCTTCTTTCTATGTATTCGCAATACATTACATTTATCTATGCTAAGGGCCAGTTGCCACTCCCTGCACCAAGTGCCTATCCGCTGCAGATCTTCCGGCATTTCGCTACAATTTTCTAATGCTGCAACTTCTCTGTATACTACAGCATCATCCGCGAAAAGTCGCATGGAACTTCCGACACTATCTACTAGGTCATTTATATATATTGTGAAAAGCAATGGTCCCATAACACTCCCCTGTGGCACGCCAGAGGTTACCTTAACGTCTGTAGACGTCTCTCCATTGATAACAACATGCTGTGTTCTGTTTGCTAAAAACTCTTCAATCCAGCCACACAGCTGGTCTGATATTCCGTAGGCTCTTACTTTGTTTATCAGGCGACAGTACGGAACTGTATCGAATGCCTTCCGGAAGTCAAGGAAAATAGCATCTACCTGGGAGCCTGTATCTAATATTTTCTGGGTCTCATGAACAAAGAAAGCGAGTTGGGTCTCACACGATCGCTGTTTCCGAAATCCATGTTGATTCCTACAGAGTAGATTCTGGGTTTCCAAAAACGACATGATACGCGAGCAAAAAACATGTTCTAAAATTCTACAACAGATCGACGTCAGAGATATAGGTCTACAGTCTTGCGCATCTGCTCGACGACCCTTCTTGAAGGCTGGGGCTACCTGTGCTCTTTTCCAATCATTTGGAACCTTCCGTTCCTCTAGAGACTTGCGGTACACGGCTGTTAGAAGGGGGGCAAGTTCTTTTGCGTACTCTGTGTAGAATCGAATTGGTATCCCGTCAGGTCCAGTGGACTTTCCTCTGTTGAGTGATTCCAATTGCTTGCAGTTGCTAATGACACTCACTTAATCATTACAATAGGAAGCTGTAGCAGCAGTATCAATGATGCGTAGAATGATTATGGTCGATTAATATTCTACTTTCTTCAAGCACACCGCAGATTAAAAAAATGGTATCAGGAATAAAAAACGGAAGAATTTCACCCCGGCAGTGAAATGTAAAACGAGATCGACAGCAAAAAAGTAAGTATACTGTTTATTTATTCAAAAGTAATTGCCGTAGCTCTTAATACGTTTATTACACTGTGTGGGAAGATGGTTAGTGCCTTCATGGAAAAATGTTTGCGATTCCCTACAGAACAAAGATTACACCCAAACTTGCATCTCTTCGTGCGAAGTAAATCGACGGCAAAAAATGCTTTTCTTCAGGGCTCGAAAAATGTGGAGTTCGTATGCGAAGTGATCGGGACTGTGTTGTCCTGCCCAGAATCGCAAATGTCGCTAAGATTGTCTCGACTACGATGCAAAATTTCCCTTGGAAGCTCTCTCACATCCCCCACACAGTCCCGATCCCCCTCCCTTTGCATTTTCCGTATTTCTGGAGACCTGAAGAAAGACATTCATGGCCCTCAATTTGTTTCGGACGAAGAGAAGCACACCTGGGTACAGCCATGGCTGCGCAGGCCACTGCTAACATTTTTCCACGAAGGCACTGACCGTCTTGCCTCACTGCCTCACAGTGGGATGATGTATTGGCAGTTACGGCGATCACTTCTCAAATAAAAACAGTTTACATACTTTTTGCCGTCTGTCTCGATTTCATTTCACTGCCTCTTATTTGTACTTCAGGATGTGACAGATATCTAATTCGCTGAATACTGTGCGGTGTCGGTTATGGTTGAAGCGTACCCCTAGGTTGCACAGGTCCAATCTCTCGTCACCAACAGTTAAGGATACTATTGTGTAACAGAAAACGTGTTATATAAATGAATACTAACAGGGGTGTCCCAGTTTAACATGGAACAAGACGGTACCATACTACTCACGTGAATCTTTCGATATCGGCTTCGGGCACACTGCTTAGTATTTACAGCCGAGCTCTTCGCTCTGTATCAGGCCATGGAGTACATCCGGCGACACAGATCTTTCAGTTGTGTTCTCTGCTCACTCACTCAGCGCCCTTCAAAGTCTATGTGCGCTGTACACCGCCCATCCCTTGGTGCAACGGGTCCAGGAAAACTGTCACTTATAAGGAAGATCAGCGTTGGTCGTAATTTTGATGGTTTGTTGACAGCAAAATCGATTCAGTCACATAATGATCATCTTCAGTGCTGTAGTGTACAAATTTGTACACTACAGCACTGAAGATGATCGTTAAGTGATTGAAAATCGATTTTGCTGTCAATAAACCATCAAAATTACGGCCAACGCTGACCTTCCTTATAATTTCACGTATATGGTCGTTGTGCACACAGCATTCTATGGAGTCGCCAATCAATAAACTGTCACTTGCTCTGTGATGTTTCTGTGGGTTCTTGATCATGTATGTCTGCCATGAAACGAGGCTGCGGACGCTGCTGCCAAGACTGCAGTCTTTGTACCTCAGCCCATTAGTTCCTATATTTCCTCCGATAATCTCTGTGTTGCCGTCTGTCAGGAGGTGGTGTCCCTTGGGCATCACCATTAGTCCTCCTTTCATGAGAATAAGCTCTGGCTTATTAAGCCTCTCCCAGCGGCTTGGACGACCTCCTGTCGGCCCTCCAGCCGGGAGGAGGTCATAAGTAGGCTGTGTATTGGGCACTGCCGTTTTAGCCCTCGTCATTTGACAAGTAGCGTTCCCCCACCACGTTGCACACATTGCGCCCTAGTTTTAACTGTCCGCCACTTCCTGAGAGAATGCCCATTTTTTAACCGTTTACGTTCCCACTTGGGTTTGCCGTCTGAGTTATCGGTCGTTTTAGCAAATGACGCTCGGGCTGTCGACCGCGTTTTACCTTTTATCCGTCAAAGCAATATGGCGAAGGCCATTTAACTTTTAGTTTTGGACCTCCGTTTCTGTATGGTGTCTTTTGTAGCCCTTTCTCCTCGTCTCTTTTCATAGCTGTCTCCTCTTATGTCAATTGGGATTGACGTATAGTCGCTTTTTAGCTCTTCTGTGTCTTCGTGTTCTATACTTTTGACTTGGGCGCGTATGACCTCAGTTGTTTTTGCTACCTAAAACAAAATAAAACAATACTCACGTGGACGTATTAATGAGAGGATGGAGGTTCTAACTACGAATGGGGAGAAATTGTCACTATAACATTCAGATTTGCTATCTTGGAACATGAAAATTACCCTCTGATATTCGTAGAAAACCACTGACTAATGGACAGTGGAATATGACTCTGAAGAATAACATTCGCACATGTGGTTTGGGAGGATGAAACAAAGTTACGTTGATAATTAGTGGGTATGGCCAGTGACTGCATGATCTGTTAGTTAAAAGCAGTCAGTACCTTGAAGGATAGAAGCAAACACCATAACACAGCCAATATATGCACTGAGAGCAACAAACTGGACGTGTTACTTTAACAGCACGCACTCGGTTCCGGAAGGTGGCAATTTAACCTCACGTCTGAACGATGTTAGCGGGTGGACGATGGCACATCTTACCAAAACACATGGAAAATTAATAAAGCAGCCGGCGGCAGCAGCTGCTGTAGAATACGATTTCTGCCCTCTCGTTGTACTTACTGCTTGGGTACGGACATCCTTCTCACGGCAGCAATGCTCGTCTCATCAGCCATCTCTCCTGTCCTAACCTGAAGTCATTACTTTACGGTGACCTAAAGCGAAGTGCTGTCCTTCTGGCTGCTCTGGACTTTTTTTTCTTTTTCGTTAGTGCAGGAACATACTCGATCTGTGGTAGCAAATATTTCGAGTGACGACCAGTAAAACTCAAGTGCAGCTGGTCGCAGGTTGTGTTCTAAAAATGAACAGCATAGTGACAGAAGTGATGACACTTTCTGAGCATCATTTTGCAGGACAGTGCTCCAGCACGTACAGTGCAAGCTGTTACTGATTTGTTTGATTGATGGGGCTGCTAAGTGCTATACCACCTACTGCACTCTCCTGACTTAAGCCCTCGTGGGTTCAACACTATTTCTAACACTTCACGGCATTCGCTTCAGAACTGCTACAAATGCGTCGGGAAATAGACCGCGCCGCTCGAACTGTCAACACAACTGCCAATGGTAAGAGTGTCCTACGACTTCCACATCGCCGGCCGTTGGTGGCCGAGTGGTTCTAGGCGCTTCAGTCTGGAACCGCTACGGTCGCAGGTTAGAATCGTGCCTCGGGCATGGATGTGTGTGATTTCCTTAGGTTAGTTAGGTTTAAGTTCTAGGGGAATGATGACCTCAGATGTTAAGTCCCATAGTGCTCAGAGCCATTTGAACCATTTTTTTGAACTTCCACATCGCTGGCAACGGGTTATACACAATGTTGGTGACTGCTCTGAGGGTCACTAAAACTTTGAAACACGTATGTATTTTTTACGAGCTTTGAAGAAATAGTTACCACTATTAAAGTTCCAGTCCTCGTATTTCACTCTCGCATATTTTCTCTATGTTAACCCAATGGACGCTACGGTCGCAGCTTCGAATCCTGCCTCGGGCACGGATGTGTGTGATGTCCTTAGGTTAGCTAGGTTTAAGTAATTCTGAGTTCTAAGGGACTGATGACCTCAGAAGTTAAGTCCCATAGTGCTCAGAGCCATTTGAACCATTTTTTAACCCAATAGAGCTGTTAGGGGCGGTGGAAGACAGAGAATCTGTCTCACTCCATGACACATTCCAGAAAGGGCCTACCCAGTGCTCTGCACGTAGCCACAGTGAAAAAGTGGAGGCTCTCCCGAAATTAACCGTGTAACCCAATAATAAAGCAAGATCCTGAAAGTTTGAACTGAACATTGTCCCGAAGCAACGTCACAAACATTAATACGGCCTGAGGGAAGCCACTCCTGCCTAGGGATCTCTTGTCTAGCTGAAAGGCTTCTGCAAAGAATTCCCTGTTTCTTTCGATAGAAAAAAGCACGTTCCCTAACCCTCCTGAAGAGCGAGCTGGAATGGACTTGAATGCCAGTCTGGCCACCTGCAGCACAACCTCTGCCCATAGCTCAACAGTTTTGCGGTATATTCGCCTCGCGCATCCAACTAGTACGCTTTCAGATCTTCCAAACTTCCACCAATGACATAGTAAAAACAGAAAAACAAATAGTGAAACGAAAACAGCCACTGGCGATGCTAATCCAGATATGCAATTACAGAGCATTGCAACTGAACGACTACTCGATCAAGGGAATTTGCAGATCATCCTCTGAAATATGTCTGTGGACAGTTTGAGACAAAAATAGTCACTTTACTCGACACCCCTGTCGCGAATTAAAATGAATGCAGATGAAGTTGTGCTAAGACAAATCTGATGCAGAATTTTGTCAAAGACATTTTCAACTCGTCTGGGATTTTTTTTTTCCTCACTCATTGTTTGACGACAGATGTGCCAAGAGGAACATTTTAACACTCTGCAAGCACACCCATTTGGAAACTATCTCACACTCAGTCATACGTACTGATGTAATGGGAGCTGTATTTCAGAGAAAATATAAGATGGGAACGCCATGAATTACAATATACATTCACGACCCACAGGCTGTATAATGTTCGTGTTTGATTGTAGCGCCATTATTAAAGATGCACACACACATTTACAGAGATGGCTTATTATTAATGTTCACACAACTGAATCCACTTTACAATAAATGATCCTATTCACACATCTTACTCTATAGATTAAAATCGCTCATTCGGTCTAAACCATAGGTTACTGCATAACACATAATCGCAAATAGAATGCTATTTTCACAGAAAAACATGAACAGTATTGTGTTAAACGACATTCGTGTAGTACAGTAAAATGAATGGAACTTAACAGACCACAAAATAGACGTATAGTAAACCATTGAATTACAATATAAAGTTCCTCCGCCCTTTTATTGTGTGTGGTTCGTACAAGGGTGATTTTCGCGAGTAATTCTGGAGAGCGGGTAGGGCGACCTATCAGTGCTAATGTGCACAAAGGGAACTTGCCTAACAAATATAACTGAACTACGAGCATTAATATTTAGGTGTATCTGATGATCTTCGTCATGTTCTTCACCTTTCATAAACGGTTACAGGCCTATCGATGTCTAGTTGCTATGTAATCGCTTTTACAGCAGTAGGACAGAATCTTTGTAAGCTGCCAAAATACTGCCATCATACAACAGAAAAATATTTTTAACGTAATTAAAGCATATGTAGAAAATATTTTTATGACACTTATGTTAGGGTGGACCTTGCCGTTGGTGGGGAGGTTTGCGTGCCTCAGCGATACAGGTAGCCATACCGTACGTGCAACCACAACGGAGGGGTATTCGTTGAGAGGCCAGTCACACGTGTGGTTCCTGAAGAGGGGCAGCAGCCTTTTCAGTAGTTGCAGGGGCAACAGTCTGGATGATTGACTGATCTGGCCTTGTAACACTAACCAAAACGGCCTTACTGTGCTGGTACTGCGAACGACTGAAAACAAGGGGAAACTACAACCGCAATTTTTCCCGAGGGCATGCAGCTTTACTGTATGGTTAAATGACGATGGTACCCTCTTGGGTAAAATACTCCGGAGGTAAAATAGTCCCCCATTCGGATCTTCGGGTGGGAACTACTCAGGAGGACGTTGTTATCAGGAGAAAGAAAACTGGCGTTCTACGGATCCCTTAATCGGGCAGGTAGGTTAGAAAATGTAAAAAGGGAAATGGATAGGTTAAAATTAGATGTAGTGGGAATTAGTGAAGTTCGGTGGCAGGAGGAACAAGACTTCTGATCAGGAGAATACAGGGTTATAAATACAAAATGAAATAGGGGTAATGCAAAAGTAGGTTTAATAATGAATAGGAAAATAGGAATGCGGGTAAGCTACTACAAACAGCATAGTGAACGCATTATTGTGGCCAAGATAGATACGAAGCCCACGCATACCACAGTAGTACAAGTTTATATGCCAACTAACTCCGCAGATGACGAAGATATTGATGAAATGTATGATGAGATAAAAGAAATTATTCAGATAGTGAAGGGAGACGAAAATATAATAGTCATGGGTGACTGGAACTCGATAGTAGGAAAAGGAAGAGAAGGAAACGTAGTAGGTGAATATGGAATGCGAGTAACGAATGAAACATGAAGCCGCCTGGTAGAATTTTGCACAGAGCATATCTTAATCATAGCTAACACTTGGTTCAAGAATGATAAAAGAAGGTTGTATACATGGAAAAGCCTGGAGATACTGGAAGGTCTCAGATAGATTATATAATGATAAGACCGAGCTTTAGGAACCAGGTTTTAAATTGTAAGACATTTCCAGGAGCAGATGTGGACTCTGACCACAATCTATTGGTTATGAACTGTAGGTTAAAAGTGAAGAAACTGCAAAAAGGTAGGAATTTGAGGTGATGGGACCTGGATAAACTGAAAGAACCAGATGTTGTAGAGAGCTTCAGGGAGAGCATTAGGGAACTATTGACAAGGTGGGGGAAAGAAATGCAGTAGAAGAACAATGGGTAGCTTTGAGAGAGGAAATAGTGAAGGTAGCAGAGGCTCAAGCAGGTAAAATGATGAGGGCTAATAGAAATCATTGAGTAACGGAAGAGATATTGAATTTAATTGATGAAAGGAGAAAATATAAAAATGCAGTACATGAAGCAGGAAAAAAGGAATACAAACGTCTCAAAAATGAGATCGAAAGTGCAAAATGGCTTAGCAGGGATGGCTGGAGGACAAATGTAAGGATGTAGAGGCGATTATCACTAGGGGTAAGATAGATACTGCCTACAGGAAAATTTAAAGAGACCTTTGGAGAAAAGAGAACCACTTGCATGAATATCAAGAGCTCAGATAGAATCCTAGTTCTAAGCAAAGAATGGAAAGCAGAAAGGTGGAAGGAGTGTATAGAGGGTCTATACAAGGGCGATGTTCTTGAGGACAATATTATAGAAAAGGGAGAGACTGTAGATGAAGATGACATAGGAGATATGATACTGCGTGAAGAGTTTGACAGAACAGTGAAAGACTTAAGTCGAAACAAGGCCCCGGGAGAAGACAACATTCCATTAGAACTACTGACAGCCTTGGGAGAGCCAGGCCTAACAAAGCTCTACCATCTAGTGAGCAAGATGTATGAGACAGGCGAAATACCCTCAGACTTCAAGAAGAATATAATAATTCCAATCCCAAAGAAAGCAGGTGTTGACAGATGTGAAAATCACCGAACTATCAGATTAATAAGCCAAGGCTGCAAAATACTAACACGAATTCTTTACAGACGAATGGAAAAACTGGTAGAAGCCGACCTCGGGGGAGATCAGTTTGGATTCCGTAGAAATGTTGGAACACGTGAGGCAATACTGACCCTACGACACGTTAGAAAATAGATTAAGGAAAGATAAATCTACGTTTCTAGCATTTCTGGAATTAGAGAAAGCTTTTGACAATGTTGACTGGAATACTCTCTTTCAAATTCTGAAGGTGGCAGGGGTGAAATACATGGAGAGAAAGGCTATTTACAATTTGTACAGAAAGCAGATGGCAGTCATACGAGTCAAGGGAGTGAGACAGGGTTGTAGCCTATGCCCCATGTTATTGAATCTGTATATTGAGCAAGCAGTAAAGGAAACAAAAGAAAAATTCGGAGTAGGAATTAATATCCATGGAGAAGAAATAAAAACGTTGAGGTTCGCCGATGACATTGTAATTCTGTCAGAGACAGCTAAGGACATCGAAGAGCAGCTGAACGGAATGGACAGTGTCTTGAAAGGAGGATATAAGATGAAGATCAACAAAAGCAAAACGAGGATAATGGAATGTAGTCGAATTAAATCAGGTGATGCTGCGGGAGCGACAACATGTTAGGGTGCGTTCACGTGGAAGTAAATGTCTGTATGTACACAAAAATCAAACATAGAACAAATTAACAAACCATTAAGGGATAATGAGATTGAAATCCTGCGATTACTTTCGATAACTGCCCATCAGCAAACACTTCTGCAGATGTGTGTTCAGTGTGGCTTGCATATCGGTAAATGACTATTTACGAAAAACGTCAGAAGTACCGAGAAAGTTGTGTACACGGTTACAGGCAGATACAGATGACTTTAAAAGCAACTTTGGCACCGCTAATTGTGCCCGATGAAAAATGTTTATTGAGTACTGAATTAAGCATAAGAATAGAACATTTGCTGTAAGTAACATATTACATCGCTGATGACGTGCATTAAATTTCAGATCATGATGTATGTTAGCGGAAAAACCACTTCTACAATATTTATAAGGCCGGATGGCCAATCTCTTACCAATTTTCCCTAAATGTACCTTACACAAAAACACAAAATAAAAGAAAGAAATTACATTACTGTTCTTCAGAACAACACTGTTCGTCACACAGACGGCTCCTGTACATCTTCGACACATGAAATGAGTGAACGGGTTTTCAAGTTTTCAAAGTTTCAGCCAAATCTTCTCGCGCACGTGCGACGTGAATCACAAGTCGAAAGTCTGTTAAAATGGTTCAAATGGCTCTGAGCACTATGGGACTTAACATCTGAGGTCATCAGTCCCTTAGAACTTAGAACTGCTTAAGCCTAACCAACCTAAGGACATCACACACATCCATGCCCGAGGCAGGATCCGAATCTGCGACCGTAGCGGTCGCGCGGTTCCAGACTGAAGCGCCTAGAACCGCTCGGCCACACCGGCCTGCGAAAGTCTGTTCCTTGTTGCACATGACATGTCTTGAATGTAGTTAAAGTACTGACCAGCATAGAATTTGTGTTTGTAGCCTGCTCTTTTTAGTAATTAGTCCGTCTCTACCTCACTCGCAGCTTGTAGCAACATAAGAGTCTAGAGTTATCAACTCTGACCAGTCCTTTGTACATGACGTGAGTAATTGCAAAAGTGTCCATGATTCACAAGTGTCACGTTAAGTGTCTTATAAGAATGTTCATTCTACTACAAACCCGAAATTGACAGCAAACTTCGGGCCAGGAACCGACTCTTTGCGAGTCATCGGGCTATCTGTGGCCACACAGCATGGAAGTAAACAGAGCGGCCTTCATGGCCGGAGAGATCATGACGTATGTTAGCGGATAAACCACTTCTACAATATTTATAAGGCCGGATGGCACACGTTGCAGCTTGACAATGAATTTGTTTGCTTTTTATTATGGCCATAGTTACTGTGATACTCAAAGTCAAGTACGACACCGCACATATTTTGAAAAGTGTGCAGTGAAAAATGTAGTAGTTGGCCAGTTTACGTTTGATGAGTTTTACGCCAACCATTACTGCCTACGAAATGCAGCTAACATACTGAAATGGTTTTTAATTGTGGAAGGAGAGCCATACGTCTTTCCATTCTCGAGAAAATACGAGAAATAGATTGGAGATTGTCCACGACGAGGTGCAGCTTTTGCTGCCTATGTGGAGGGGCGGAGCTGCGTCTTCGTATGCTGCCAGTACAAACCGAAGTTGGGAATAAAAGAAACACGTTACCGACAGAATTGAATTTTGTTGGTCGTTTCTGTATAAACTGTTCGCTTTACTATTGCCATTTCAGTCAAGCGCTCGCTAACTGTGGACTGTTCTACTATTTGTTGTTTCTAACGATGCACGAGCGATATAACTGCGTTCTATCAAAACGTAAAATTATTCGTGAACTACACTTCGTATACGTGCTGCAAATAAAACAAACACAGTTTGTTGACATATTCTTCTACAGAAAAACAATCGAGATGATCAACTGGCAAATAAAGTTGTTTTATGGTCGCACAACGCACTGTGCATATAGCACACAATGGTACATTCAGCTTTAATATATCCTCCTACAGGAAAGCGTAAGAAATGGAAATAAAATAAAACTGTTGTGTTACTCTCTAATAACTGAAGCGAACGTGTAATACACATGCTATTAATACATTCTTCTACAGAGAAGCGTACGAAAATAAAATAAAACTGTTGTTTTCCGATGTGATGACTAGAGTTGGGGATCAGAGCACCGCTACAGGTTTCTTCGCACCTTTCTCGTTTTCTTTCATTGGTCTCAGAAAGCGTGCGCGACATTATATTCTCCCTCTCAATCAGAAATATTTTATTTTTACATTTTTTGAAACGTAACAAATTTGCCTCTTTTTCTTCTAGACAGAACTGAACTACGTTATTTATCAACACGTTTCTATCTGATTAGTTGGTTGGTTGATTTGGGGGAAGGGACCAAACAGCAAGGTCATCTGCCCCATCGAACTAGGGAAGGATGGGGAAGGACGTCGGCCATGCCCTTTCAAACAAACCGTCCCGTCATTAGCCTGAAGCGATTTAGGGAAATCACGGAAAACTTAAATCAGGATAGCCGGACACGAGTTTGAACCGTCGTCCTCCCGAATGCGAGTCCAGTGTGCTAACTAGTGCGCCACCCCGCTCGGTCGTTTCAATCTGAGCGTACTGTTCGACAATGTTTATTCGCGCGATGACTGTCCATTTCAGCAGACGCTAATAACACGCGAGAGTAACGCATTATGACCACAACGTGATTGTATGGCGTGTTCCAAACGTGTCTCCGCAGTGCCATATGATGGTTAGCCGCGCGTGCCGTATGCCGCTGTGAATATACCGAAATGAAACTCAGCGAAATACAAGTTGTTATTATTGAATATTCATTTTTACTTACAAATTTTCACATTAAATGTTGAAAGTGTCCACCCTGTTGTTGAATACACAATTCAATTCGTCTAATCATGTTTCCAAACACAAGCTGTAACATTTTTTCTGTAGCAGAAGCAGTGAAAGTGGATATTGCAGTTTTAAATTCAACTATGGATTTTGGATGGATTTATAGACAGTTGCTTTCGCTGCACCCCAAAAGAAAAAGTCAGGTGGTATTAGGTCAGACGATCGCGGAGGCCAAACACCCTGTGAAATTATGCGTTCACCAAAAACATCAGCAAGCAGTGACATTGAAACGCGAGCTGTATGCGCGGTTGCACCATCTTGTTGAAAATAACCGTTCAGTATTTCACTTAACACAACTTCTCCTATGAATGGGTACAGACTATCACTGCAATATCGTTGTGCGTTTATTGTTTCGTTAAGAAACATGAGACCCACAATCCGACGTCTAGAAATTGCAATTCAAACTCCTGTTTTCACAGAATGAAGTGGTTCTTCATGAATACACAATGGATTTGCAGTACTCCACACACGAGAATTTTGCGAGTTCATATACCCGGATAAATAAAAGCACGCCTCATCAGTAAAATAGGTTTCATTAAGAATATCCCTTCCATTTTGTTGAACGAAATTTTTGAACCATTGACAATAATGCAGTCTCTTGCCATGATCAGTATTTTTCCGTTGTTACACGACTGTCACTTTGAATGGGAAAAGTTCTAATTTTGTTCTTACAGCTGTGTGGGCCTTTCCGACACTGACATCGATTTCCTGGGCGTGTTTTCTTACTTACTTGTGGACATTTTATCGGAAATATCGAGTAGTTTATCCTCGGACAAAACGCTAGGACGACCACTTCTCGGTGCATCTGTCACTGAACCCGTACTTCGAAATTAGTTAATCAGATCTCGCATTATAGCGATGTGGGAGTGTTGTCTCCGGGAAAACTGAATTAAATGTTTGACGAACTGAAACTGTGTATTTACCGCCAGCTTTGAACCCTTGCTCGACTAAAAACACACGTTCTTCAATGATTAGCATTTTAGTAGTGACAAAAACGAAACAAACGATCAAAGGAACTAAACTTAAACGTTCATGTCAACACGTAACGACACACACCAACGATACTACTGACGCTGGCTGAGATAAACGAAAACAGTGGAATGTTGGGAGAGACCACTTGATGGGAAGTAACCCAGGCAGGCGAAAAATCATACGGCACGTGCGGCTAACAATCATACGGCACTGCGGAGAGACTTTTTGAACACCCTGTACAACGGTGAGCGACGTGCGTCAGTCGGGTACTGTCGTGTATTTTTGAACGCCTTCGGCCCAATCTGTAGGTAAACGAACCTCAGTTCCGCGTTCTGCCATCAGCAGTCGTAAAATGAACAGGTTACAATTAACTTTAAAAACAAAAGGAAGCCCGGTATAAAGCCGAGTTAAGGTAGTGAGTAAACAAGTAAACACAGAGAAAACCGCAGCGAGACTGGTGCTGCGCTAGGCGCGGTGGGTACTGGAGGGATGATGGGTCCGGCACATGCCCTGAGGACCTTAGCCACAGAAACCGCCACTCTACTTACTTCATTGCTTTGTGCCTATGGCGGAAAAGGCGCGTTTGCAGGAGAATGTGCCTGCCAATGTCCTAACTGTGGAGCGGAGCCATGCATACAGGGAGCCCTCGTACGCCAGGGTCGCAGTGAGACAGTCTCCGTAGCACGCGCCACAGACTCAGTGTTGCATTTCCTCCACTTGGGTCAGCTGTGGCTCATCCCAGCTCTTGCCTCTAGTCTCCGCGCGCTCGTGCGTCTCGCGCTGGGCGTAACCGCCTTTGAACATTCATACCATTTAACATTAGATATACAGTACACCAATTTCAAAAGAAATCATTGCACACGAGAACCTGTAACACCATAATTTATACTGTAAATATTTTGTACTGATTAATTCTGTTCAGCGTCAGGTATGTATTTTTCACTATGTAATGTCTTTGACCTATTGTAATGAAGTGCAAAGTAGTGTAAAACGTTTTCTATTTACGATTTAAATTCTTTGTATTAATTGGATAAAAGTAGTGTTTAATTATAGTTATTTTATTTTGAGTTATTCATTTGTTTAAATGTTGGGATTTTATTAAATATGTTTGCTTGCAACTATGTATAAGCTGGTTCATACCTAGGGACTTGCATTGTATAAAATGAAAAGCAACAGTACTTCCCATCTGCAACGGAAGTGAGTTGGCGCGCTCGGAAAAGGTGGATGTGGCGCTCAATCTGGGCACCAAGTGAGAGAGCATAGTCATTCGGCAGCCAGCTACTGAACAGTCTGGTCTGAGCAGCAAGTGAGTGAACAGTGCAAGTGCCGAGGGTAGCATCCAGTACCTGGATTAACATGGAAAGGCCTCGGATGTGTGTACGGCTATAAATGGTACCCTATTAATGAAAAAGGCTCTAATGTTTGAAGTATCCTCGCCGAAAAGAAGATAATAGAGCATATTACATCCAGAGGAAAGACCAGGTAGCCACCATGTACCCGTCACCAATATTACTTCAGCAAATCTAAGAGGTCGGGTTTATGTCAAAATATGAACCAGTAAATTTAAGTGTTGTTTAGTTTGCAATAATAAGGTAAATTTTGTGAAACTTGTGTCCGATCCTTGATTTGGTTCCTCTCCTCTTAGGATCCACTCCACATAAATATGACATACGAGAATCTTGTCTGTTAAAAAACTGACGAAAATGAATTTTTGTTTATTTGCATAATTCTGAATGCTCAAAGATATCTAGTGGTACAGTGGTTTCAACTGAAGTTAAGGGAGGAAGTTTGTGTTGCATTTATGAAAACCTCCATAGTGATTGATTTGCTTTATTTCAAAATGTTTTTGTGCTTTAATCACTAACTGCATTAAATTATGTTAGTGAAAGTTACTGGTTGTATTAACAGCAATAAGACAGCACGTTGTCTTGAAGTTAGTTAGAGTGTAAAGTCTTAACTTAAAATTATATAGAGAGAATTGCCGGCATTGCCTGTTTTAAAAACTGTGCAAGGTGAGTGAAATTAGTGAAAGAATAATACCAAAATTTGCATCTTACAAATTGTCTCCGAAAAGTGGGTTTAGTTTGCTTTATAGTAATTGACAGTATAAGTTCCCAATTTTGAGTTGCTTAAAATGAATAAACCTGCTTGAATAATGAATATATAAATTGCAGTGGAAGTAAATTTTGAGTTTTGTGTGCTTTGTGTAATGAAAATTGAAAGTCAGTTTGAGAGCCCCAATCAACAATTTTGCTTGTTGAAGATAAAGTTACCGTTATTGCCCTTATCCATAAAAAATACAAACAATACTACTTTTTAATGAGAATAAAAATCCTATTGCAAGTGACTTTTAATTATATTTGTACTATTTGGAAAGTTACTGTTGAAATAGGACTAAGTTCATGTCCATTTCTGGTTTATTATTGACTTTCATAACTTTTGGTGATCACGTAATTCATATATAACAAAGTAATTACTATTGAGAAGAAATAAGCTGTTAACTGTTTCTATGAGAACTTGCATATGCTATTTATAACTACTACCATCACTGTACCACTTATCCAATTATACTAGAGTTCGTTGCACTACTTTGAGAAAGCAGTAATAGTAGCTTTCCTTTATCATAACTCTAAACAGATTATATAAAAGTAATGTTTAACGTTACTATGCCTAATTAGGCTGGTGACCAATTTTTATTTCATTTAAGTAAACTTGGTTACTTAAAACATTTTCCAAAATGCAATCTTTAGCTTTCTGGTTTCTTCTGTAGCACTGAATTCAGGTTCGATAAGCCAAACCCATTAGGTAACTCATTGTCAATTTTACTTAAATCCTCCCAGAGGGTAACATTTACTGCATCGTAATACCATATTTCGTAATACACATTGTATGTTGATATAACATGCGATGCAGTATACTGTTACAAACCATTTGCCCACAATACAAGATAATCCTAACAAATAAATTATGTAACAGTGAAACACGTGCGTTTCATATGTATTCATTACCAGCGATGGCGAGGCATGACAGAATCTCTGACCAGAGAGTTATTGATCGTTGCAAGCCTGCGCTTGACTGTGCGTGTTGAGTAGTGTGTGTGGAGTCGGCAGAGAGAGTGGTTGAGTTGCGAGTTGCACTCTGTCGGTAGTAGTCGTAGCGAGTGGACGGTTGTACTGAGCGGGCGTCGGCATGCGTCGGCGGCGTGCTCTCCTTCCATCTCTGGTCACGATTCAGGACGAGGTATATTGTTTTAGAAGGTAATGAAGCAGCATTGCGCTCAGCTAATAACATATGTTAAATGTAATTAATTTGTTCAAGAATTGCCCCAATAATAATTTTCTTATAAAGTAACTATTTTAAACAAAAGGATTCATTTCAAGTCAAGTAATACTTCCTATGTATTCCCTCCAAGAATTAAAATTAAACGTGGGCCAGCATTTCACGGAGCTGAGCCGAAAAATAAGAGCAGATATTGAGGGAGTTAACTGATGTAAGAATTTTGATTTTTGTGTTCAGGTTTAATTATTGCACAGGGCCGAAGGTCAGCGCCGCTGCCCTTACATAATTTGTCAGGTTTAATTATTTGTGTTCAGATGCTACACATACTTTATGCTTCATTATTTAATTAATTTTACTGTGGGTTTAATGAGTCATCTTCATTAGTTAATGCTTGTGGGGAGTTTACATTTGGGTCATTATTATTCTTTAATTTTGCAACGAGGTTACGCTTGGCTCATTTTTATTATTCACTTTTGTGGGAAGACACCGTATGGCACACGTTTTCATTAACATTGGCTTTCATAATTTTTGCGGGGAGGTTACACTTGGCGACATCCAGACCAGGATCGTATTTCTTTGTGAATCTTCTGATAGGTAGTCAGATATCTGCTCTTATTTACTTAAATATAATTAGCATTTGGCGCAACGCTTTTACTAATTTTCCACAGATCATCGGCAATTCGTTGCTCTTTGTTGTATTTGTATTTGTTGGATTTTGCATTGTCTTTGTCTCATTTGTGAATAATTGTGACTAGTGTAAAAATGCCGTGAAAGACTGTTAATAGTGCATCGCGAGGTATAATAAGTGAAATAACCGATTTAAATACTTCACCGATAGTACAGGGCTATTACAAATGACTGAAGCGATTTCATAAATTCACAGTAGCTCCATTCATTGACATATAGTCACGACACACTACAGATATGTAGAAAAACTCATAAAGTTTTGTTCGACTGAAGCCGCACTTCAGGTTTCTGCCGCCAGAGCGCTCGAGAGCGCAGTGAGACAAAATGGCGACAGGAGCCGAGAAAGCGTATGTAGTGCTTGAAATGCACTCACATCAGTCAGTCATAACAGTGCAACGACACTTCAGGACGAAGTTCAACAAAGATCCACCAACTGCTAACTCCATTCGGCGATGGTATGCGCAATTTAAAGCTTCTGGATGCCTCTGTAAGGGGAAATCAACGGGTCGGCCTGCAGTGAGCGAAGAAACGGTTGAACGCATGCGGGCAAGTTTCACACATAGTGATGTGAAAGATTCAGTGGTTAAACCTCCTCTACCAAGAAACGTGCCAGAACTGTGAGCTCGCATCAACAATGCTTTCGAACTCATTGATGGGGACATGCTGCGCCGAGTGTGAGAGGAACTTGATTATCGGCTTGATGTCTGCCGAATCACTAAAGGGGCACATATCGAACATTTGTGAATGCCGAAAAAAACTTTTTAGTTTTTGTATGTGTGTGCAAAGCATTGTGAAAATATCTGCAATAATAAAGTTATTGTAGAGCTGTGAAATCGCTTCAATCATTTGTAATAACCCTGTACTTGTGACACACAGTGTATTGATGACAATCCTCCGTTTACTGACAATCAGTACGTACCGACCACTAATGTTAATTTTGATCTCAGTGATGAACAGACGAATTTAGTTGTGTCCCCTGTTAATTTGACGACAATTGATGACGCGGGGCGTTCTGTTGCAATGAGCACTGCCCAGCTTAACACAACCAGTTTGCAAAATTCACGTGACGAACAGATAAATTTGTCTTATGAAACCGAACAGTGTAATCAGAATGCGTCGGATTTATTTAATTCCGATTTAGTGAATAACAGTGCACATCCGACTGGCGAACCTTTTCAAGAATCACATAATAACCAAATGGTTACACAAAACGTGACAATTGCAGGTACGTCATCAAACAGCACAGAGAATAGAGCCGGTAATATTGACTTGGAACAAATTATGGCAAGATTGCTACAACAACAATTTAGTGAAAATTTCAAACAACTTAATGAAAATTCCAAACAACAGAATGAAAGGCAAGACAACAATCTCAAACAACTTAGTGAAAGTCTCAAACTTCAAATTAATGAAATTAATGAAAAACAAGATAATAATTTCAAACAACTTAATGAAAATAACGAAAATCTCAAACAACAACTTAATGAAAAATTAGACAACAATTCCAGACAGTTAAATGATAAATTAGACAACAATTCCAGACAGTTAAATGAAAAATTAGACAACAATTCCAGACAGCTTATTGAATAGATTAGAGCTGTTGCCGCGCAGTGTCATGATACTAAGGAACAATTACGTGAAGAAATTGAGGCTTGCGCTAGGAAAAGTAGTGAAGAAATTAGATCTGTTGCGCAAGAATTAAGGGATATGCAAACTGCTGCAACAGAAACACTTAGAGACGAAATTAGTGCAGTCGCTAAACAATGCTCCGAAAAAGCAACACAATTATGTGACGAGTTTCAATTAATGACAGCAGAACTTTCGCGCACAATGGATGCAAAGATAGACGCGAAATTCGACCAACAGAAACTCAAATTGACGAACGTTTTAATCAACACCTACAAAACAGTGATACGTGTTTCCGTAAATTTATACAGGATCAGAATAAAGTAAAACAACAAGTCATGGAAACAATCACCGCACAGAGGCAGGAAGATAAACGTAAACTGTTTGCGAAAGCAAAAACATACGTAGACATCAATATTGCTACAGTGTCCGACGAAATTAATACCATCAAACAGTTGAACACAGAATTACGTGATGAAATTTCCGATCTTAAGTCGAAAACAGACACACACACAGCAGACTTTCAGACAGTGGCAGACAGACTCGAACAATTAGAACTAACACAAGACTCCGATGTCATCAAAGCTGACGTTAAAAAATTGAGCGAAACCACGGGTAAAATACAAAAACAGATTAATGCTTTGGACACTAAAAACGATGATCAGGTAAGAATACTGACTGAAAAATATGATGATTTGGCCAGTCGTATTGATGTTATCGAAAGTAATAATGACAGCAAATCAGACGATACGGCACCGATTTCGTTTAACCAAACACCTGAATTCCAAAATCTACAGCAGACAGTCAATGAGATCGATTCATCTAATAATGCATTACGTAGAAAATTGTCAAGTTTACAGCAAGAAGTAACAGAAATGAAAAATGTTTTTGCCTTAGCGACAACAGAATTAGTTAGAGACGAAATTAATGCAGTCACTGAACAATGTTCTGAAAATGCGACACAGTTACACGAAGAGTTTAATTTAAAGTCACCAGAACTTTCACACACTGTGGAAGTCGAGAAGAAATGTGAACAAATGAATAAGCAGAATGACGAACGTATTAAAGTAACAGAGATAAAAAATATTTCAGTTAATAACACGTCACAGCATACGGCGAATTCCCAACATTTGTCACGCTCGTACAGCCAGTGTAACTTAAGCAATTTACAGAGACTATGCGACTTAAAATCCGAAAAACTACACGACTTAAAATCTGAAAAGCTACGCAACTTGAAATCCGAAATGACACTGACAAACAGATTCTCACACAAACCTGAACGTGATCTCAAATTCAGTGACGAGAACGTAGATTACGAGCAATTTTTATCCGTAAGAAAATCTAAGGAACTTAATAATGACAGAGTACAGGTACACGCTTTGAACTGGATACGACAATTTGCTTTTGTATTTTCAACAGCATTGCGTGTAATACAGAAACTACAATTAACAGGGATACAGCAATTTGTTTGTGCATTTTTACCGCCATTGCCTGTAATGCAAAAGCTAAAATTTATTTGTAGCGCGTAATAGACCTCAGGGGATTCATTACGCTTTAATGAATATGTGCCGTAGCGTGCACAGGGCCCCGAGCCGTAGTAGTGCTGTTTCATCTTTAGTTTTCTGCACTGCTGCCTTCTCTTCTACTATCCTTTATATCTATCAAAACGGCTCTTCAACTATTGCTCTATCTAGGATTAAGAAATAAGTGTAAAGAAAACCCGATACGACAATTTTTTTACTGAAAGTGACAATTTTTGTTAGACACTCCCGAAATGACAAGAACTACGAGCGTAATTATAATAACAGATAAAATTGTAATCATCAGTATGTATAAAATTATCAGCAATAGCAAACGCATTATGGTAACAATACAGGTTTTTCTCCGCAACAGCATGAAAGTCAGCCGGTTAGCATACCTAACCAACAATGCAGTCACAAGGTCAACCAGGCTTTAATGTTTCGCCGCGAGCACGTATAGTCCCAGCTACAACAAATAGTAACGCACGCCAACAAGGAAATAACTACGTGCAGAAAACACAGTATTTTAATCTCTATCGCAATGCGCCGTATAGAAATGACTATCACGACAGACGTAAAATTAATGAGCACAATTTTCAGCGTACATTTAATAACAGTCGATCTTATCAGCAGCAAGAACATCAGCAACAACATATTATCATGAATGAACCAGACAGTAGGTATCATCCAGAACGTAATACGTCTGGAAGAAATAACAGAACAGTTCAGATAGTGGAAATGCCACAGCATCCTCCCGAAAATAATAACACGTCAGATAGAATCTGACTAGATACAGTACAGGTCGCATCTTCCAGTAACACAAGCACTACTTTAGACACGCAAAATGTTGTTCACGAAAACGTAATTACTTTTGACGACATCATAGACACTCTTTTGCAGGAAAGACCAATTGTTCAGACCATTTCACATCCGGTCATCGAAATTAAAATTGGTTCATCGAAATTTTCAGCAGTAATCGATTCCGGATCATCTATGTCAGTAATAAATGAAGAAACTTTCAACGAGTGTAACAAAGAGAATACCTATCCTACGTTACCATTATGTAAAACGAAAGTGAAAGGAGCAGTATCGAGTAAAGGAGTAGACGTAAAATTACAGACGCATTTATCATTTTGTATTGCAGGTCACACATTTCACTCGAATTTTGGATTGTTCCTTTATTGACAACAGACGTTATTGTAGGTAACTAATTTTCTGGTACAACACGACGACATTATTGACTTTCAAAATTCCTATTTAATGTTAAAGGATGAAAATGTACAATTGGCTTTAGAATTTCAGCACTCATTATCTGCAGAAGAACAAACAATTAATTGTACTGAGGTCATTTCCGTATCACGTAGCATAGACTGTAATTCCACATTGTTCACAGATACGTATGTACATAACTATAATACTCCAGACGAAGCCGACTATGACGTAATACAGATGATTTCTGATAGAGTTAAACAAAGCAGTGCAAATACAGACGACGAACGCACTCAACTACACAAAATTCTTTTACAGCAAGCTCCAGTTTTCGACAACATTCCTGGTACTATGTCCGGTTTTATGTATGAATTTCAAGTCAAACAGCACGGCACATTTTAAGCAAAGCATTATCCCATTCCGTCTGTTATACTGAAAAATGTTGAACCATATAACAAAACTAAAGAATTAGTAAACTTTCCTACATCTCGTCGATTACGACACCATTAAATAATTGACATTCCGCTGAACAACATCATACGTGCCGCAGAGCGCCGGAGAAGACAACAAAAAGAGGTTTGTATACGCCGTGACTTTCACGTTGGATAGAAGATATTAGTACGTACACACTATTTATCCAACAAAATAAAAGGTAGGTGCAGTAAATTTGAACTTCTATACGCAGGTCCATATCGGATTCGCAGCATTCCTCACACCAATGTTGTACACGTCGAAACTTTGAGAACCAGAAAAAGCAAAGGCAATCACCATGTCTCCAATATTAAACCCTTTATTGAATGAACATACTTTATGATTTATCACACTGTAATGCCATTTGCTAATTTGTTTTACGACCACTAATGCAATTATATTCACGTGAACACTTACTGATGATTGTCGTATTTTTCTTGGCAAGTGCCCAGCAAGGTAAGGTTAGCAGGTCGCTCTTCTTGTCGTTGCACATCAGACCGTGCATATTTTTCCAGATGAACTTACACATTTTATGACCATTTATGCAATTATATTTATGTGACTACTTACTGATGATTATCGTATTTTTTCTTGGCAAGTGCCCGGCAAGGTAAGGTTAGCAGGTCGCTTTACTTGTCGTTACACATCAGACCGTGCACTTTTTCCATTTTTTTAATGTATGTATGATTGTTTTCCTGTTTGTTTGTATGCACTATGAAATATTTAAGATATAGCAAACACCAGTTGACTTTGACATTTTTGCCCTATGATATCTCAACATCGTGACTACTTTACTTTTTTTTGCTGCTGCATTGTGATATTCTGTGTACATTTTTGCATTTGAACACTGTCTATATTTTTTTTCACATATTACGTTTTCTGTCATGTTATGCTGTATGCTTAATTATGTTACCATAAACCAGTCATTATTTAGTGAGTATATGATGTAAATGCAAGACATTAATCATTGTTCATTAATTTCAGAAAGAAATGATGCGTGAAAGAAATAAATTAAACAAAAATGGGAATTTCACCTTCGGAATGATCGAAAGAAGATGCAATACTTCGTGATGAAGAGTAAATGGATCAGAATTAACAAGCATTAACAAGAATATACTATACACATCGTAGAATAGCAGTCTTAACTAATTTTTTCTTTCAGAATACGAGGCGATTGATGCAGGCTGTCAGACAGAACTACACATCTTAGTTTTAGTGATGAAATATGCTAGAAATAAGGAATAGTTGTATAATGAGTAATGAAGTGATTTTTTTTGCAGATGATGATGAATGGTGATGAATAATGATGAAGAATATGATAATATGGGTAATGAAGTTTTTCTTTGCAGATGAGGATATGAATAATGAAGTTTTTTCTTTACAGGTGATGATGATAATGGAGTTATGATAATATAGATAATGAAGTGATGGATGATGTTTTTTTTTCTTTACAGATGAGGGTAATGTTGAAGTTATGTATTTATGCTATGTAGTTATTTAAGTATTTGTTGCAGTTCGTTTTGACAGTATGTGTTATATTGCATAGTATGATGACTGAAGGTTTTGGAAAGGACAGCTATGGAACACATTTTTTATACACATTTCACTACCTGTTAATTCGAAGTTCACTACTTTTCAGCATAAAATGAGTTTCTTCTTTCAGTTTAATATTCCATTTTGTATATTTTTGCAGGAGAAATTATTTATGAAATTAATGTGCTATAAGCAGTTGTTCATTAAGTCTACGTCATTTATGAATGTGATTACATATACTCTACTTATTTCATAAGCTTGCTACAGCTGACTCATGATGAATGACGTTACACATTTTCATTTACAGCAACAACCCAAAAGCAATTTTTTTTGTATCCCCTGTAATTACCCAACGCAATGCATTGCTAACACAAAAAAAAATGCCACCAATTTAAAAGAGTTATGAGTAATACTGAATGATGTTTTGCTATCACAGACTTTGAGTAATAGTTACAGTATAACAATAATGCTATGTAACTGGGAAATGAATGCTACTGATTACTGTATTGAGATGACCAATGATTAATTATGCACATTATTCTGTAATACTATGTTATTGACTACCTCCTGTTTTATGCTTTGTAACTGGAAATGAATGCTACTGATTACTGATTGAGATGACCAATGATTAATTATGAACATTATTATGTAATACTATGTTATTGACTACCTCCTGTTTTATGCTTTGTAACTGGAAATGAATGCTACTGATTACTGTATTGAGATGACCAATGATTAATTATGAACATTATTTTGTAATACTATGTTATTGACTACCTCCTGTTTTATGTAATGACTTCTGATGATTTGTAATTAGGTAATGAGTGACAATGTTCTCTGTAAAACACCACATGAATATAATTATGTAATGACTTCTGATGATTTATAATTCGGTAATGAGTGACAATGTTCTCTGTAAAACACCACATGAATATAATTATGTAATGACTTCTTATGATTTATAATTCGGTAATGAGTGACAATGTTCTCTGTAAAACACCACATGAATATAATTATGTAATGACTTCTGATGATTTGCAATTAAGGAATGAGTGCCAATGTTCTCTGTAATACGACACATGAATATTATTATGTAATATAATTAGGTAATGAGTGCCAATGTTCTCTGTAAAACGCCAATCTATAAACATTATTCTGTAATACTACATACATGGTACAGAAATGTTCAATAACTGGGCAATGAATGTCGCAAACTACTAATGTAATTCTCAGTGAAGACTAGTATGTGACTTAACGTCCTTCACCTTCTGGCCTAAGTACCCTGAATTACTGCAATATCCGTTTGTCCTGTATATCCTCTTGATCATGGAGCACTATATTTGATTTTTGCACTAATTCTACGTTGGTGTACCTTACAAGGACGTGGTGTTGACACGACATGCTGTCCACCACCTTGAGCGTTGGAGATGTTATTATGGTCCCACTGTTTGGTGTACCTAATGTACTGCCAAAATGATAACATGGAACATTACTACGACATTTCAGTGTCTTGGCTACACTGATTAATACTTCAAGGAAAAGAACTTCAGATTGTCTCACTTGGTGTTGTGCTTCTGTAGAAAGATATGGACTTTCAGTGCAGCTGCATGCAACCTAAAGTGCTACAACCATGATGCAATCCTTCCTTTTCCTATCCTAATTCTTGTAACATAGTAAAGAAAAGTATATACAGTACATGTACATTTGTGTCATTTGTTAGTATGATTTGTATTTATTGCCTTTACATTTTGTGATTTCCTGATATGTTCTAAACTACAGTGCATGTGCACTTGTGTCATTTTGTTAATATGATTTGTATCCATTGTCTATACATTTTTTGGTTTGCTGATATGTTCTGAACTACAGTACATGTGCACTTATGTCATTTGTCAAGAGATTTGTACTCACTATGTCTATTTGTGGTGAAAACTTAGAAGAATTTTTCAGTGCATATGCACTTATTTCATTTGTTAATATGTTTTGTACTCACATTTTGTTATTGCCTAATATGTTTTGTACTTGGTGCATGTGCACCATATTTACTTCATGCTCTACATCTGTATATTCTCTAATTGTAAAGTCAATTAATTATAAAAAAATTTGTTGCTCATGGCAAGTCCAAATGACTCACCATCGCTGCCAAATTTTGCCCCCCCCCCCCCCCCCAGTGGAGGGTTATGAAACGCGTACGTTTCGTATGTATTCATTACCAGCATTGGCGAGGCATGACAGAATCTCTGACGAGAGAGTTATTTATCGTTGCTAGTCTGCGCTTGACCACGCGAGTGTTGAGTAGTGTGTGTGGAGTCGGCAGAGAGAGTGGTTGAGTTGCGAGTTGCACTTTGTCGGTAGTAGTCGTAGCAAGTGGACGGTTGTACTGAGCGGGCGTCGGCATGCGTCGGCGGCGTGCTCTCCTTCCATCTCTGGTCACGATTCAGGACGAGGTATATTGTTTTAGAAGGTAATGAAGCAGCATTGCGCTCAGCTAATAACATATGTTAAATGTAATTAATTTGTTCAAGAATTGCCCCAATAATAATTTTCTTATAAAGTAACTGTTTTAAACAAAAGGATTCATTTCAAGTCAAGTAATACTTCCTATGTATTCCCTCCAAGAATTAAAATTAAACATGGGCCAGCATTGCACGGAGCTGTGCCGAAAAATAAGAGCAGATATTGAGGGAGTTTACTGATGTAAGAATTTTGATTTTTGTGTTCAGGTTTAATTATTGCACAGGGCCGAAGGTCAGCGCCGCTGCCCTTATATAATTTGTCAGGTTTAATTATTTGTGTTCAGATGTTACACATACTTTATGCTTCATTATTTAATTAATTTTACTGTGGGTTTAATGAGTAATCTTCATTAGTTAATGTTTGTGGGGAGTTTACATTTGGGTCATCATTATTCTTTAATTTTGCAAGCAGGTTACGCTTGGTTCATTTTTAATTATTCAGTTTTGTGGGAAGACAACATTTCACGTAACATTGACTTTCATATTCTTGCTGAGAGGTTATAATTTCACTATTATTGACTATTAAAAATTTTGCGGGGAGGTTACAACAGTGATGATAGTTATGGCTCTGTAGTCTACAATGCATTTTACATTACAGGACAAGGCAATTCTAATCGAAAGTGTGACACAACAGTACTACAGGATGGGGCAAAGGAAATCGGCCAGGACGAATGGATACGATTGAACGAGAATGTATGCATATAACCACGCCATTGACGCTCGTATCACGTGTACGTCCGCCACATGATCCAAACCGATTCAGAGCGTAGTGCGGGCTGTGTCAGTGTGAGTGAAGCAGTGCAAAGGGGACGACGGTATTCACAGTGGAGCAGCGGCTGTTCGTTATGGAAAGTTACGTGTCAAAAAAATCATGGAAACGGTGTGGTCAGTTGTTCGCTGAGAAGTTTAGTGGTGTCGAAGTGCCAGCAACGAGTGCTATGCAACGCTTAGTTCCAAAATGGCGTCACACAGGACCTGTTTTGAATAAGTCAATAAACATTCCAAAATGTTCCCGCATATCAGAAAATGTGGCTGCAATTCACCAGAAAATGCTTCAGAGTCTTACCAAATCAAGCAGACACCTGTCACAAGACAACGGCATATCACGTCGGTCACGCGGACGAATACTTCACCTCGACCTGCATTCTGGGCGCGGCCATAGCTAGCCACCCAAGCCACGTGTTCTATCCAGTGTGCGATTAATTTGTGTGGGGTACCCTAAAGTCTAAGGTGTATCGGAACAACCCTCATAGTCTTCGAGAACTGCAGAAGAACATTTCGGATGAGACTGCAGCAATTCCAGCAGTCCAGCCTCGATCTGCCTTCACAAACTTGCTGACCAGGGCCCAAAAGTGCCAAGGGATAATGGTGGTCACTCCCAACACCTGCTGCAGTCAGATTAGTACTGTATTTCCTTTCATCTGCTGTGCTTCTTCATACTCTGGAACTCTTTTCTCTGGGCACTTTCACTTGCCCCGTCCTGTAATTGTTGCTCGATCACCTCAAAACTTTAAAACTGGGTAACGAGCAAGCACTGTGGCAATAAAATTCTCAAGTTACTTTGGCTCTTTGGCCTATGAACAGTCCACCAGCTTACAAAACATCTACAGCATGACTCTGAGCTCCATAGTCTGGTAAAACACTTATAATCTAAAAATAAATGTATAAATGCAATTCAACTGACGCTTCTGTGGCCTAAAATATTTACAACATATTGAGAACTCAGGCTGTTACGCTTTTAAACACGACTTTATTCAAATGATGTGCAAATACAACTTGTAAATCGTGTCCAGAAAAGCATTAATATTTACAGTGACAAGAAAATCACACATTACTAGGGATAATCACAGTTAGTAGTTATGCAAATAATGGTGAATAGCACGCATTTTCGTTCTACGGTTGTTGCCACGCCCTGCGATCAGTTACGCTGATAGTAATGTAACTGATTATACTCATTGATTTACGTGGTGGGCTGTCATATTGCATTTTCTCTGTCCTTTCCCTTTCTTTCCCAGTTTAAGATACTCCCTTTTAATGAGAAGGCACCGGTCTTGCCGCAGTGGATACACCGGTTCCCGTCAGATCGCCGAAATTAAGCGCTGCCAGGCGTGGCCGGCACTTGGATGGGTGACCATCCGGGCCGCCATGCGCCGTTGCCATTTTTCGGGGTGCACTCAGCCTCGTGATGCCAATTGAGGAGCTACTCGACCGAATAGTAGCGGATCCGGTCAAAGAAAACCATCATAACGACCGGGAGAGCGGTGTGCTGACCACACGCACCTACTATCCGCATCTTCACCTGAGGATGACGCGGCGGTCGGATGGTCCCGATCGGCCAATTGTGGCTGAAGATAGAGTGCTTTTAACAAAAGCATGTTTTCGTAGGATATTCATGAAACATACAATGATCACCAACATAATACACGTTTAATTACTTCACAAAGTATAAACGTTTCTAATCGCATTCATTAAAATCCAAAAGTTTAACTCAAATACTTCCATGCAACACCCGTATTGAACTCCACATTACCTCTAACCTTACTTTCACTAATTGTTAATTTTAGTGGGCGATATCACTGCTGTAAAATGGTTTAATAAGTGAACTTCCACTGATCAGTTATCTGTCCTCCGAACAGCACATTTAAACAACACACAGACAGTCGCACACTTTCTGTTTTCTTGGACATACGTACCTTTACGCGGCATGGCGTGTTGCAAAACTACTCTCCCCTAAATAGTCGCACAGTGTCTATCGCTACTGGCGTACAAAAGTTCGGCGCCTTGCGGCGTCAGGAAAAACGACTTCTGTGCTCTCTGGCTATCGGTGATAACAGTTCAGTGCACGCCACTACTGGTTATAAAAACCAATAGCAACGCGCAAGGCCTCGTTGTCGTCCAATACACTTATTAGCGCCATCCCTTAAATATTGCTTCAACGGCCTATATATCGCCGAAAACTCGTCCACATCACTGTTCCTCTCTTCTTAGCTTCGTCCATCACTATACTCATGGTTATATACTGAACAAATTTCTTAAAGTTGCGAAATGTGTCGTTTGCCCTTAGGTCTTAGGCGTCTGATGATCTCAGTTCCCACAACGTTATCGTGGATGATTTTTCTGACTCGGAATGGCCCACATCATACACACAGAAAAGGTTATAGATGAAAATTCTCCTTTTACATGACCTACTCCTAGTTTTCAGCAACACTTTGTTGTTCAAAAACTGTCTCCATCATATCGCTCTATTGCGGCGGGACGTCATCTCAAACAAATATTTATTTTCTGCATACTAATATCACTAAGCACTATGGGACTTAACGTCTGTCATCAGTCCCCTAGAACTTAGAACTACTTAAACCTAACTAACCAAGGACTTCGCACACATCCATGCCCGAGGCAGGATTCGAACCTGCGACCGTAGCAGCCTCCTGGTTCCGGACTGAAGCGCCTAGAACCGCTCGGCCACAACGACCGGCTGCATACTAATGATTCACATCTCTTTACCTCTCTTATTGCACCTCCATTGCACGAAATACCTTCCAATTTTTATGGCTTCTCATCATCTTTATTTTCGTACTAATTTGTCAGTGCTCACGGTTTCTTCTGTTGCACATCCAGTGCTCAACGTAACTTCTCCTTCTCCTACTGCACTTCCAGAGCACAAAATACTTTCTTCCTAATTTACTTCTATTTGTAACGCATTAATCATCAATGGACCACGTCACTGTACACGAGAACTGGCAAATGTGATCATCTGTGACCACTCCATCATCGTGCAACACATGTACGCAATGAGCAAGGATCAAAAATTGGGTTATAGGTGCAGCATGCGTTAAGCTAAAATAACAAAATCAGCTCTTGGCCATATGTGCATCTTTGCTTGCTCATCATTGATTGGCTTCTGAACAACACCGACCGTCCCTACTCTGTATCGTTACTGTTGACGAAAAATGCCGACATAAGGTTCAAATGGCTCTGAGCACTATGGGACTTAACATCTGAGGTCATCAGCTTCCGGACTGTAGCGCCTAGAACCGGTCGGCCACCGCGCCCGGCCCGACATAAGGAAAAGAAAGGAACGGCTGAGCCCAAAAAAAGTAGCAGAAGCCCCTACAAAGTCCTGTGTGCAGGTAATGTTATGCGTCTGATGGAACAGTGACGGCGTGGTGTACTAGGAATTGCTTCCATGAGGTGTAATCACCACTGCTGACGTTTATTGTCAGCAACCGATACGTCTTACAGACACAGTCTAAGAAAAACGACCAGGAAGACTGAAGTGATGCTACTCCACAATAACGCCAGCCCACATCTTTTGGCCGGCCGATGTGGCCGAGCGGTTCTAGGTGCTTCAGTCTGGAACCACGCGACCGCTACGGTCGCAGGTTCGAATCCTGCCTCGGGCAAGGATGTGTGTGATGTGCTTAGGTTAGTTATGTTTAAGTAGTTCTAAGTTCTAGGGGACTGATGATCTCAGATGTTAAGTCCCATAGTGCTCAGAGCCATTTGAACCATCTGAACCCACATCCTGCCAGACCAGGGGCGGCCAAGTGCCAAAGTGCTCAGCCTCGTTGCACATTTCCCCTACCGCCAAGCCACGCTGTCTGTGCGCTAGGAGGGGAAGAGGGAAAAACTACGAACCGCCGCATTAAATTGGCAGTGCAGCCACACTGCGGAAGACTTGGTTTTCTATTTCACATGTCTCAAGAACACCAATCACAAATAAAATCATTTCTCAGCTGTATTTAATCATTTTTAGCATGCTGAAGACAATATAATTTTTATCTGGTGAAAACTGTGGCATATATATATACGCAGACGCAGACAATTCCACAGAGTTTCAAACTCAGGTCACCACGTAATTGTGACTAATTCACTTTCACAATCGAAAAAAAGTCTTTCACGCAAGTACATCGATAGAAATACTGAGGCGCATTTGCAACCTCGTTATGGAAACGTGGAAACTCTACGCGAGGAAAGCAATATAAACGTCCTAGACAGTTTTAGCGTTAAAAAGATTCATCTTTGAAATAGGAATTAAGCTGCGAATCAGTCAGTTACATCTGCACATGCACAGGGCGGATTTCAACCGAAACAGGGAGAACTCCAAAACAAAGATTAGCAGTGTCCTCAATATGTTCAGGAAACTATCCTTGTACTTTGTTCACGGACACAATAAATTCTTGAGATCTTGAGTGTTTTCTTTAATGGCAGTGAGCTTAAGGAACTGGTCTGTCTCTGTCATAATGTCTCTCTTCAAGAGCGAGATTTTCTTTTTAACTGATTGCCCATCAAATCAGAAAGAAGTTGTGTAGCAATATCTTACTGTGGATAGTGCGCAGTCAAGTTCACTTGGAAAGCGAAGTCTCCAATCCATTCTGGATGTTATAATTTTCGTTCCTGCGCTCCTTTTTCCTTCATAAATTCAACAACCGAAAAATCGTTCCAGGCGTGTCCCTTTACTTAATGGACGTACTTTTCATAAACATATGAAGTCTCCACATTCTTTGTACAGTTCTATCGAAAAGTGTTGCAACTGACAAAGGAATAATGCGTGCTACTTCAGAAATTTTACTATTTATACCACCAATTTCTTCACGTGCTCCCCGCCTGCAAATTTAGCACTAAGTGCTTCTTGATGTATAGAACAATGAATCCAGTCTGTCGATCGTTCTCATTCTTTGCACTTTCGTTGCCAACTAAATCTTTACATTCTTTCGGCGTGGTATTGTAATGTCATTTCATAGCAAATATGCAGTATCTGTCGCTTATGCGAATTGAGAATTCTCTTCCGTCATTCCCATTCATTTTAAAGAATTGTGGCGTCAGATCCCTAGCTGCCTCTTTTTGTTCAGTCACTGGACCTGTGAACGTCCTTCATACCACCAACAACAGCAAAGGGTGAACGTCAATGTGAAACGTCCCCCTAGAAAAATTAGTGAATTACTGTGCACATAAACCCCATTACGTCATTTGATTTTCAAACAGCAGAGCAAAACTGAACGTACTCAGACATTTCTCTCTTTACTTATTCTGATCATCACTAAACTGACACAATATGTTTAGTGCAACGCAATCTGACGTTCAATAATCCCTACAAAAGAATGGCCCTGACTAACAATAACCTATACCTTTCATGAATCACTTACCTCCCAAAAATCTTCGTTACTCGAGCTACTGCAATACAGCGAGCGCCAATGCTGCCAGCTAAGTAAAAGATTCTAACTACTGAAGGCACTAACTACTGATAGGCATAGTTAGCAAATGAAAGATTTTGATAGAGTTCGGCAGAATCATGGTGTCATTTGTAAGTAGACTGTTTAGGTTTTTATGTTGGTAACGCCACGTAGCGCTCCGTATGAAAATCACTGAATGTTCTGTGTGAAGTCTATGGCTGGTTGGCATTGTGGGAATAGTCGCCATTGTAGGGTTGGGCAATTGGCTGTTACAGCGCATAGCGTTGCGCAGTTGGAGGTGAGCCGCCAGCAGTGGTGGATGTGGGGAGTGAGATGGCGGTGTTTTGAGAGCTGATGATCTGGACGTGTGTCCATCAGAGAGAGTAAATTTGTAAGACTGGAGACTGATGACCATAGATGTTAAGTCCCATAGTGCTCAGAGCCATTTTGTAAGACTGGATGTCATATATATATATATATATATATATATATATATATATATATATATATATATATATATATATATATATATATATGTTGGTAACGCCACGTAATATTCATCATATATATATATATATATATATATGATGACTTTTGAATATTACGTGGCGTTACCAACATAAAAACCTAAACAGCCTACTTACAAATGACACCATGATTCTGCCGAACTCACGAGTTGTGCCGACCGAAAAATGCCGTACTGCAATACTCAACGAAATGTCGCGCTGTTCCGGGTGCTTCCGAGGAGGGTCGAACAAGCCGAGTGACAAGCCGGGCCTTGGACCGCCCTCGGCCCGCGCACGCTACCCGTGATAATTTTGGCATGCCGTGACCAGCCCTGTGCCAGGTCAACAAAAAATGCTATACAGGAGCTGGGTTGGGAAGTCATTCCGCACCCACCTTATACACCTGATCGTGTGCCCTCGGATTTTCACCTTTCCTACTCTCTGTCGAACAGCCTTGAAGGAACTTCCTTTCAGGATCAAAATGTACTCCGGACATGGGTTGACGAGTTGTTCGCCTCAAAACCAAATGATTTCTACAGTAGCGAAATCGAAAAGTTACCCCAGCGTTGGAAGACTGTTATAAGTAGTGAAGAAGACCAACAGAAATGCCGGACCCCCCGGTTTGATGCATTCCTCTTTTGATTTAATTCTAACTTCTCCGTTTACGCGTTCATACTCATCTGTCAGTCGGAACCTCGCCTTTTTGTAGGGAGAAACAAATCAAACCAAACGTTTTTCCAATATCGTCAAATCCTCCGGCTCATTAGACCAAACTTTTTCCCATTCGTCATCGTCCTTATACGACATTTCGTGCGTTAATTTGTTGTTTCCTGTGACTACTTCGGCGATCGCCTTTGTTTTCTGTTCTCCAGCTGAAACAAGGGCATCAGTCCTGTTGTGGATTGGCAAGACAGCCAATCCCCTATGACAGGAAGCCGAAAGGCACGCGTTTAAGCTCACGCAGGCTGGCGTGAGGTCTGGAACAGGACAAGTAAATGAGACTAACAAAAATAGTACGTAGCTGCTGGAATACTTTAATCCATAATTGGCGAACATCGCTCTTGACGGTACATGTTTTACAGCATCAATAGTAACTGGTAATGGCGCCTTGCTAGGTCGTAGCAAATGACGTAGCTGAAGGCTATGCTATAACTATCGTATCGGCAAATGAGAGCGTAATTTGTCAGTGAACCATCGCTAGCAAAGTCGGCTGTACAACTGGGGCGAGTGCTAGGAAGACTCTCTAGACCTGCCGTGTGGCGGCGCTCGGTCTGCAATCACTGATAGTGGCGACACGCGGGTCCGACGTATACTAACGGACCGCGGCCGATTTAAAGGCTACCACCTAGCAAGTGTGGTGTCTGGCGGTGACACCACAAGTCCCATCTTCTTCCTTTCTTAAGGCTCACTTCCACTAATTTAGCGCTTTTGCATTGGTCTGATGAACTTCCTTCATGAGTGGTCTCCCAGTATTCCGTCTCTCCTTCATCTTCGTCTATTTCCTTTAAAATGAGTCTATCATTTCAAAATTTTCCTTCCACGAATCATCCTGTTTATTCCTGGATTTTAATCTAAAATCTTTCCTGTCTGAATGTACTAGTACATACCTTTGTTTCATGTACACCACCACCTGGTAGAACTTGACAACATCGATTCCGAGAATCGCTTTCACAGACAGTTTTTTAAGATTAAAAAGTTGTCGTTAATCGTTTGTGAGTGTCACGGGAAGTCGGCTCTGACTTGCTCGTTTACTCCTGTAGGTCTTCCTTGTATTGCGACCTGCACTCTCATCCCTTGCATTTTAAACATCAGCCACTTCTTATCCTTACCGCAAATGTCATAAACGTTCTTATGAAGTACCGAGAGGTGACTGTCTGAATCTGAAATTACCGGTACATACACATCCCTAACGTGATATCAAGTGCTGAGTGCGCAGCATTTTCCGTTCTGTTGTCGAAATAGACGACACTTTCTGATAGTTTCTTCTTTAAATCTTCGAAATCGTCAAACATGGCTCCTGGCAGGTGAAGTCAATCTGTCGGTGAAGCAAAAGCCTCAGCGTCTACTCAATCTCTGCTCATCTTCTTTTCTTCTTCATTTCTTTTCGGATTCCCTCCTGGATCTGGGCGGCGAACTTCAACAATTTCTGCACCCTCTCGTCCTTGATCGTCACGTCCTCTGCGATCCCGCCTATCGCCGGTTCGATACAGTTGTTTCCACGAATTTCGATGATGATTATAGTTTTTACAGAGTAAGTGCTGTTCTCGCCACTATCCATTTGGTGACCCACGTTGTGGTGAACTATAGGGCGTTTGCACAAAATGCATTGGATCTCCGACCTCGTTTTCTCTATCGTAGCTAAGTTTACCAAGCAAAAACAAGAGTCCACCTGCGTCGTCCATACCACCGCCCGCTACTGCAACGTCTCTTTGGACTCACGTAACAAATTTCGTTAGGCAGATCTGTACGAGTTCCTGCTCCTCAAACTGTGTGTCCAAAAATCGGTTTCTTCTAACCATTTCATTGAAGTATTGCGCAGGGCTTCGAAATTGTGAGCCTGCGTAAGGTTCCACCACTAAGATGCTTAATTTGACACATTCCTGTTTCTCCTTCACTCAGAATTCGTACAGGAATTTCTCAAACGTTTTGAGCTTAGACGCGGTCACTCGCATACTCGCACCTGCTTCTTCGCGTAAGTGTGTGCAAATAAATTTGTTCCTGTAACGCACATCAAGATCTAGTAACACCTTGGAGCTGTTCAGTCCAATTTTTGGGATGTAGACTACGTGATCTGTCTGGAAATAATGCATCTTTCTGAGCTGAGACGAAATTCTTTCATATTTCATCCTCGCCCACGTCCGGAGAATTTATGCCAACCGTTACCGATGATCCATGTTCACTGGAGGTGGTACCGGATCATCGCGAATACAACAGATCCTGTCAGTTAATTCATGCAATTCTTGTTCTTCCTTGTATCTGTTTTCTTGACTCATTAATGTTTCTCCGTTTCTCTTACTGTTGGTCGAACCGCTGTTTCGCTGGCTCTGCGTAAATAATTCGACCAAAGCTTTCCGATTCCGACGGTCAATATCTGCCTGAATTTCCTTGCATTGAAAAAGTACTTTTATCGCTTCCTGGTCTCTTAAATCAAGAGGAACGGTCTTATCCGAGCTCACACCACTGATTCAAATGGCCCTGAGCACTATGGGACTTAACTGCTAAAGTCATCAGTCCCCTAGAACTTAGAACTACTTAAACCTAACTAACCTAACGACATCACACACATCCATGCCCGAGGCAAGATTCGAACCTGCGACCGTAGCGGTCGCGCGGTTCTATACTGTAGCGCCTAGAACCGCTCGGCCACACCGGCCGGCGCTCACACCACTGCGTGTTGTCAAATCTTCTACTAGTTCCTTTATTTGGGACGCATCGGTGACTACATCCTTGCTTTCTTTAATGCTGTCAACATCCTTTCGTAATGCAACGTTCGTTTTCTCCACCTTTTGAGTTTCCGTGCTTAATTTACTCACGGAGCTGCTAATCTGATCCTCTCTACAGATTTCTTGACTTCTTTCCCTATTTTTTTGCCCGCCTTTTCCATTCGTTCGTCACACATTTGCACATAACCGGTGAATTGTTGTTCAGATCTCTTAAGGTGGTCGTCGTGTTCCCTAAATTGATCTGCATGTTCACAGACGTAAAAAGAAAGAAAAAAAGCTCCATTTCCTATTTCACTCTCTCAGAAGTAGATTTTCTTTTTATTTTCTAAAGTAGCCTTCGTTCTTTCTCAGGGTTCAAGTAACCTCCACACCAAATTTCATCGAAATCGTTTCAGCGGCTTACTTGTAAAACATAACAGACTGAATAAAATAATGTGGTTATTACGTCGCATTATTATAAAACGCTAAAGCAACATAATTGCCGACATTAGATCGACTCGATGCGTTTCCCTTCAGGGCTGCCCAGAAGAGAAGAATTATAGAACTGCAAAATTAGGAATAAGGGCATTGTTTTGCTGTTTCACTTTTATGCTTACAATTAATAACACACTTGACACTATCAGCTTATCCCAGGTCAATCGTACAATGTTCGCAAATAATAATGTTCTTATTGCCCGCATTTGCTGTCATTGTCAAGGCAGAGTAAACACACACGATTAGTTTCCACAGACCTTGTTACTGGATTTGGATGTTTCATTAATTTTCCTATGCTGCGTTTGCTAATTCTAGTAGGCTGAAAGTATACATGACTAACACCTCTATGGGTACAATAGTTGGCCGGCCGCGGTGGTCTAGCGGTTCTGGCGCTGCAGTCCGGAACCGCGGGACTGCTACGGTCGCAGGTCCGAATCCTGCCTCGGGCATGGGTGTGTGTGATGTCCTTAGGTTAGTTAGGTTTAAGTAGTTCTAAGTTCTAGGGGACTTACGACCTAAGATGTTGAGTCCCGTAGTGCTCAGAGCCATTTGAACCATTTTTTGGTACAATAGTTGTGTGTGATTCCAATTAAGTCCTATTTCACAATATTAGTGTATAACGTTGTTGAATTTCATTCTGAGTATAATTACTTAAACATCCGATTAGTTTATCATTAGCAATCTTAATGTATATATTCCAAGAGATAATCTCGATAAAATAAAAATATCGGTTGGTAGTAACAGTTTGGTTATGTTGTGAAACATGTATCTGTGATAAACATTGATACAGCAATAAGGACCAACATTGTATGTAACTGGCATGAGTGACCTCAAGTCAATTAGTGACTGTCAAATCACCTAGACACTAATCAGGGATCCGCACTTTGAGAAGGGCAGAGTAGCAAAATAATATTGTAATGTAAGTTCGACTCTTACCTGGCTAAAGGGGCGAATGGTTGGACCTGCTGGAGATTTTATATTCAATCTGTGAAGTTATTGATGATGAAAGAATCGCCTTGAGCACCATGGCCAACTTTAAGGATGAATGTGTCAGGCGGTTTCCCTGTGAATAAGTGTGTGTCGTTTTTCTGATTTTTACTTACATGTTCCGGGTGGCAAAGATACTTTTTCATGTTTTACCCTCCTAATAGTGACACTGAGTAGCTAAACTTGCTGACATCCTCAGATATGGCTCATTTGGACTGTTGGTGGTCCAATATCTCTCTCTAGAGGGACACTACCTGCACAGAATTTCTATGCAAGTGAGATTTGATGGATAGCTACAAGCCATTCGCTCACCTCTCTTCATTTACCACATTTATGATAAATAATTCCACTGAATGGGATTTGTGTTAGACAGGCTCTGAGAATATAAAAGTGTAAATGGATTATTGAGATTACAATGGTTGTGTGTGCTGCCTTCATTTCTTTTTTCCTTTTTTCTAACATGGCGCTGGCTACATCAGCTGCTTTTCTGGGCTAGCTTTAGTAGTGAGGAGCGCTGTGGATATCGGTTAGGTGAGTTGTAGAGACGTTCGGCGAAATCCCTCTCTCCCCAGTAAGCCAAAGGAACGCGGTCTTTCACAGAACTGTGGGAACTGTGAGCAGGGGAGCGACAGATATAGCCGCCTTCACACTGTCGTACGAAAGCCCCGCTTCGTCTAGCATCATACTGGCACTCGGGCTGTGGACGGTGGAGCTGGATAATGGAACTCCGCCAGCAGGAAGTAGGAGTTAGGGCCATGTTAAGGAAAATGCTTCCAGCACCTTCTAGCTTTCAAAAAAAAAAAAAAAAAAATAGAGTGCAGTTTTTTAACTTTTCCCAGGGCTATGCTAGCTGCTGCTGGGAAGACACCGATTTGTAAAATTAACACTACAAGTACCAGGAAGTTTGTTAGAAAACAGGAGGAAATTCAGATCATTGGTTTCTTAACTTTTCATCCCTTTTGCAGGGATATTTTTTTATAAAGATACAGTTTGTAAAGGGACATCTTCCTCTAGCATTACTTTTCCTCAACAGTAGCAGTCGACACCAGCAATATTTTTTGAATTTTGGAGAGGTCCATATTATCTCCAATGTTTTCCTGAAAATTTTCATATAGTTTTATACATAATATGTTATAATTCAAGCTAAAATTTATGAAAGGAATTACCTTATTTTCGTTGTTACAATCGATATGTACTAGCTCTGAATGTACAGTTAAAATTGTTTATTTTAGAAACTTTTGAAAATTACGAATTATTTGACACACTTGAAATTTCTATTATTAATTACCCAGTCTAGTACTGTTTATTATATTTATTTCTGGATTCATGTATAAAATAATGATCTAAACTACTAGAAATTCATTTGTCAAGAAAAACTGTAAACCCTTCGGAACACTGACATTACCGCAGAATGAGGGAGTAGTTGTAAGCATGCCCCTGATGTGATCGGACGTATTTTTGTATTTTGGGCAAACAATGTAAATTCGTCTTTGTTAATGTGAAAATTAAAAGTACAGCGTCGTATATCTACATCTACATGTATACTGCGCTAGCCACCAAGCGGTGTGTGGCGGAGGGCACAATTCGCGCCAAAGTCACATTCCCCCCCCCCCCCCTTTCTGTTTCACTCGCGGATCGTGCGAGGAAAAAACTACTGTCTGAACGCCTCAGTACGAGCTCTGATTTCCCTTATCTTTGAATTGTGATCATTGTGCGATTTGAAAGTTGTTGGTAATAATATATGCCCTACATCCTCGGCGAAGATTGGATTTCGGAATTTAGTGAGCATCCCCTTCCGTTTAGAGCGCCGTCTATCTGCAAGTGTGCCCCACTTCAAAGTATATAGTATAGTAAAATGTGACACAATAAATTAACGTAGAAACAAAAATTCTACAACGATGTTCTTCAAAACTATTTAGAATAACTGTGTAAGTAGGCTGTTTATGTTTTCTTATTGGCAACGTTACGTAGCGCTCTGTATGAAAATCACTGGCTGTGCTGTGTGCAGCCTGTGGCTAGTTTGCATTGTTGTCTGCCATTGTAGTGTTAGGCAGCGGCAGCTGGATGTGAACAGCGCGTAGCGTTGCGCAGTTAGAGGTGAGCCGCCAGCAGTGGTGGATGTGAGGAGAGAGATGGCGGAGTTTTGAAATTACATATATTATGACTTTTGATGATATTAAGGTAAATACAGTGTTTGTTCTCTATTAAAAACTTTCATTTGCTAACTATCCCTATCAGTAGTTAGTGCCTTCTGTAGTTTGAATCTTTTATTTAGCTGGCAGTAGTGGCGCTCGCTGTATTGCAGTAGTTCGAGTGTTGCACAGTAAAACAGTTGTGGCATGCATGTAGATTTGCACCAAGTATTTCGCAGCTGCGCTTGCAATTAACTAGATATTATTTTCAGTTCTATGTTAATATGTTCTCTTATTTTTGCTCTTCAAATTGTGTTTTTCTGTGTTATCGTGTGAAATATTGTCACAATAATGGCGTGTGAAAAACGTAACACTAGGCTCCAAAGTAAACTGAGAAATAATAGTGACGACGAGCGTAGCTTATCAGCACCACTGTGTAGTGAATTAACAGACATTCCAAGTAGTAATTTGGTAACTATGCATAGGGAAATGGAGCGGGCGTCAAATAATGGTGTAGACAGTGAAACAGGTAGTAAACAGGGAAGCATTATCGATCGATCGGTCGGCAACAGCTCGCCTCAGGAATTGGGAATGACAGAACACAATATTGCAAATACTGTAGACTCAGGTTTTGGGTCCTCATCGTTTTCTCAAATGAGTCAAGACACATTTTTTGCTTGTCAAAATGTGAATGTTGCTGGTGCAAATGCACTGCCGAAAAGCGTAGAGGAACAGATTCCAGACACTAACGCATTGTTATTACGATTAATGCAACAAATGGGACAAAATCTTCAAAAGTTAGACACACTGGAACAAAATCTTCACACCATGCTTGAACAAACACGTGAAGATTTAACTACTGAGTTACATAACACTGAATCGAAATGTCAAAAAGTCTGTAATGACGTGAAAACACAAATTTGTGAGCATTTTCAACCTATTTTTTCGCGGCATGAAAATGCATTACAGAATCACGAAGCAGCCATAAAAGAACTGCAAACCATTGTTCATGAAAATCATGAGACCTTGTGGGCTAAAATTGACTCAGTTGCATCTACCGATTCGGTTATGCAACTTGCAAAAACTCAGGAAAACTTAAAGGACACAGCAGATTCGATTTCAACACAAATGGACACTCTGAAACTTGGTTCAGAAAAACACACTGAGGAAATGTGTTCACTATCGGAGAAAGTAGCCGAACTTTCGGCTCAGGTCACTAACTTATCTACAAAGGTAGATGATGATCTGAATGACACAAGACCCGTAGCCTTCACTGACACAGAAGAGTATGAACAAATAAGGAAATTCAAACAAAATCAGAATCAAATTAATACGCAACACCAAAGAGAAATCCGGGAAGTACAAGATCAGCTGACACAGGTGATACAAGAATTACATATTTCAGAGGACACTCACGCTCCAACACGGGAAGAGGAACTTAGAAATACGGAAAAGCCACAAAATAATAACACAGGGCATTTCGGTAATTACGAAAGGAATTGGCAAGGTGGACCGAATATTGAGATGGAACCGCCGACACGACGTAACAATGACCGATATGCTACTCGCCGACACGATGACTTTGACTATAAGCTGTTCATTACTACATGTAAATTCAAAACATTTACGAATACTGCCAATGACATTCATCCACAAGCGTGGCTCCATCAATTCTCTCATTGTTTCCCTCCCAACTGGTCATTGGAGCACAGGTTAGAATTTATGTGTGGCTACTTGGAGAATGAACCAGCTGTAAGAATGCGATCGGTCATTCACGATTGTCACAGTGAAGGAGAATTTTACCATGCGTTCCTTTCAGCATATTGGTCACAAGCTACACAAGACCGAGTAAAACATAGCATCATGATGATGAAACACTTTGAACAATCTGAATTTTCCAGTCTTGTCAAATATTTTGAAGACATATTGCATAAGAATCAATATCTTTCAAACCCATACAGCCCCTCAGAACTCATCCGCATTTGCTTAATCAAATTACCTGAACATTTACGGCATATTATTTTAGCAGGACGTTGTAAAGACGACATTGAAGCTTTTCAGGGACTCTTACAAGAATTAGAAATTGACACAGACAGTCGCGGGATGCGAAAACAGGAAAACAATCACTACAGGTCACATCCGTCACAATTCCATGATGACAGAAACAATAAATGGCCACGACAAGCCTATTCTTACAACGTAAATCGTGACCAAAACAGACACCACCCGTATGACAACCACTGGCAGAGTAATAGTTACAGGGAAAGATCACCTTTCCGCGGTAATGACTATCACAGAGACAATCAGAGAAACAGACAATATGGAAACCAAAACAATTATTATCACGGGAGACAGAATAACTTCAGACGCAACGGTCCAGCGCGCAGTTACGATTCAGGGAGAAATTCTCCACCACGTGACCGACACGAAAGAAACTGTGTAAACTACCGACAAAACGACAGACGTGAATTTCATCAGAACTGGCGGGTTTCTAACAGAGCTGGGCGCTCTCGGCAAGGCGAATTTGTAGAAGTTAGGTCTCCTAATCCCAATAACGGCGCGCGCCAACAAAGAGACAGACAATGACTCACACAGCAGGCAGCCGTGTGCGCCAGCTGGGCTTGAGAAAAATAACATAAGCTAACCCTGAGAGAAATTTGAGCATTCTTTACCGATGTACCATATAACTCATGATAATTCCGTTGAAGCTGGAACTCTGCGTACTGAGAAGAGCAAAGGTTTACACCACGTTTCACATGTAAAACCATGTATTGACAGATAACCTGCTTTTTAACTTAGTCTTTGCAATTTTCACTTCATGCTACTTGTACAATTTGTCACACTGAGAAACTGTTAACATGCAACAATGTTTTGAAGTTCAATATCCACTCAAGAACCAAGAGAACTTATTTAAACAGAAATTACGACTGCATTGTTATTGCAAACAGACGACACAGTGTTATTGTGTGTGTACATTCTTGCTTATTAGATGCACGATTATAACATTTAGCAGTACTGCTAATGAGATTTTAATGCAACATTTTGGTTTACTGGAAAATACATTTGGGATTTAAAGTACTTTCTGTGAGATTAAAGATGACTTAGTATTTGGTTTCTTTGACAGCTACACGATTATATCACGACGTTACTAATGAGTGACAATTTACATTGTTGCTTTTGCGGAGTATCTGTTTTATATCTGCACGGTTTTTCTGAATCCTTCTGGAAAGCAAAACATGTTTTAGTAGTAACTTTTGTGGTATAGCTACAATGAGACAGCCTCTTTCGTAGCACAACAATACGTTACAGCACAGTACATTCTTCACCACAACAATAAGCGTAATAACTAAGATATCTCTACGCCAAGCATTTCACTTTTGTTTATCATGAGGTAAGTACATTGGCTTCTGCAGAACTTAGCTTTCGGAGGAAAATAACTATGATACTTCCACAGAGATTATCTTACAACAAGATGCACATTTAGCGCTACAGGACACGCATTTCAGTGATTAATTTTGTACTTAAAACATTTATTTTTAAAGATTTTTGAATTACAAAGAAAGTTTTCCGTGATACATTTCATTCCATTGCTGTAATCTGTAACACCTGAGGGTATAATTACATTAATTCTCAGGGGGGTACACGCTTACTTTGTGTACCATGTGTTTGGCAAGCACAAGGAGCCCTAGCTAATATGGTATTTGCTTATACAACTTTACACATCGGTACCATATTTCTCTAACACATAAATTACACAGCTATCTGATCATTTAACAGAGAAACAAACTTTTTTTTGCTACATCAGTGACATGTTTACGCAATTAAACAGTTGGATAACTTCACACTTATGAAATTGTATTTTGTCTGTACTGTGTGAACTCTTCATATTTTTTCGGAACCATTGTGATACTATGAGAGCTTTGAATGATGTATTTGGTATGAGATCATGATTTTTAAAGTACGTTTGAGGCAGATGACACTATTGAAATGAGCAGAGAATATTTTTTATGGTTTGAAATTATTGCAGAAAGCTACGACTTTTTTGAGATTTGACTGAGGTGTTATGATGTTATTTTTACGACGGCGATGTGTATTATGCTGTTGAGGTATGTTTATGTCAATAAGATGATGCTACCATATATGAGGAATGTGATTACGTGTTTATATGTATATGAATAATGAATAGAAGTTAGGGACTCTTGACTTGTGAAAAAGGATGTTGGAAACCAAGAATCGTACTTTAAGAGTTATGAAATGTGTGTAAATGTGTGAATGTATCACAATGCCGGCGAAAATTTTTTTGGACACTGTTATATTCATAGGATTTTGTTTCTACACATTTGCAACGTAAATTCTCGACCTGTGAAATTTTTATATGAGACTGTCACTGTAGCGGAAACTGCTGTCGTAAATATTTCCGTAAGAAAGTTAAGTGACCACCTGCACGTGCGTCATCGGCACACAGCTGTGTCAGACACCTGGAGAAAAAGCCATTAGGGTGTGCATTTCAGAGGCAGAGGTGGAAAAAAAAAGGGGACCATTAACCTCGCTATTGACATTTCTTTGTAGAAAGCATCGCAAATATAACACGCTCATTACTTCAAAACATATGATTACTCGTACTTTGTGCTAATTACTGAAATGCTTATGAACTGATGGGAAATATTCGTACATCTGCACACCTGATTATGACAAGTGTCTTTCTACGAGATTTGAGAGAATATCTACTAACTTATGAAATGTCACATGACTATTGAATGATATTTTTATGCTTTGCTTTTCATAGTTGCTTATTTCATTTGATATCTGGTTTCCAGCTGTGTTGCAGCATTGCTTTTATAAAATAAAATGCATATGCTAATGTGAACACTTTCTGTCAACAGATCTATTAAATAATAATTTTGTAATCCACATTCTTTAAAAAAAAAAGGAGCACTTGGAAAGGAAAGAACAATAAGAAGGGACTAGTAACAGTAACTGGACACACAATTTTCTTTTCAAGTACATGGTAATATTTTTTTTACAATAAGTTGTTGTGGTGCACCACTTTAATTACATAGACATTAAGATGTGAATATACATTTCCCTTCACAGGAATAGCATAAATAATTTCTTTAGGATTTGGTAACTTATCTGCTAGTGTAAGTTCTCGTGATGCATCACTCTAGTGTTAAGATGTGACATAGGTATTAGACATGGCCATTTTAGTGTAATATTTTTTCTGCTTGAGCTATGTCATATTTAGGTATAAGTTGCTGCTGTTTGCCAGGCATAGTGTTATTGAATTTGACTTTGTATTATTCTGTTAAGCCAGTTTTACTATTGATTTATTTTTATTGTTGCTGCACATTGGCTCATATTATTTGTAATGTTGCATTGCTTGGTAATTTAGATTTACTGTAGCTTGCTTTGCGATTTTCCATTTTTTTGTCATTGCTGTTTGCGTTAATTGTTTTGTGCTGCTGCATTGCCTCGTCCCTTATTTTAGCATCTGAGCTCAGTAGATTTAAGTTAGCTTAAGAGGGGGTAGACTATATAAGAAACTAACTATGATGACTTGGAAGAAATGTATTGAGAAGCTATATGAAAATGGTTTGGGCAAAAAAAAAAAAAAGGGTACTGTACAGTGGAGAAAAACTATTTTTGACAGAGGATGTGAACAGAATACAGAAAGCAGGCTTAGATAGGACTTTTGGGAATAATGATGAACGAAGGGAGATCTCCATGCAAAATACTGCAGTAAAACAAACCCTGTCCTTTCCTTTTGTGTCATCCCTCTATATGTTTGTGTACCCTTGTGTATTTGTGTTTTTCCTGTCTTTATGTGTTTAGCTGATGAGAGCTATGTTGTAGACATTTTCTAATACTCTGTTATTTACTTTGTAAAGATGTTTAGACATTATTTATACTGTTTGGTTGCTCACATGTGAAGGTGATGTTTCAAACGTTCTTCTGATCTTTTATGTATTTACTTATGTCATAATTCCTGTAACACTGATGTATATGTTAGTTCAATTCTTTTGTAAAGCCCATATTACTACAAATGTTATCTGTATTGTTATGTTTTAATGATTTATTTTGTACCTTTGTAATTGTATTCTCATGTTATAATATTGTAATTGACGCCAGTTAATCAAATTAAGTAACTTGTAAGCATTCATTTCACTGCGCACATTTCTGTTGGTCATAGTATATGGACAATATGTGAGAAGTTGAGGCTCTTAGTGTTTACATGTGTGTTGATAATTCAGCAAGGGACTGGATAACAGCATTGCTGGTTCTAAGGACAATTCCAAAAACTTTGTGAGTGCACAAGTGGTGGTTATGGACTTGCTATATTCTCCGCAAGACTCTTCGATGGTGAATGTGCACCTGCACCGTCGCAGCAGATGGCTGCTGGGCATCTCTACCAGGACTACAGTGGGTCTGCATCTTTGATGACTCACCAATACCATTATTTCTACAAGGACTACAGTGGGTCTACACCTTTGCTGACTCACCAGTACCACAATTTCTACAAGGACTACAGTGGGTCTGCACCTCTGGTGGCCCACCAATACTCTCTACCAGGACTGCAGTGGGTCTGCTCTGTGATGACCTACCTATCAATATTCGTCAGAACTTCGAATGACTCTGCTGTGGGTTTGCTCCATTGTGGCCCATTACCTGTCAGCATGTCAAGAGTCAGCACTGTCTGTCCGTTGGAAGGACACCACTACTTCTTCAAGACTGCATGGAAATCCACTACTTCTGTGTGCAATTTTTTTTACTAATGAGACTTTGTGAAAAAAACTGTAATTACTATTATGATGAATGATCAGGACTGTCTTTATGGACTGTGAGAAAATTTTAGCTTTTGACCAACATTGTATCAATAAGTGTGTGCATTGGATATCTTTGTTAGTGTAATTATAAAAAATTTTATCAAATCATTATTGGCCACTGGCCAAAAAAATTTGTAAAATTTTTTGTGGGGAGCATGGGGGCTATGTAAGTAGGCTGTTTATGTTTTCTTATTGGCGACGTTACGTAGCGCTCTGCATGAAAATCACTGGCTGTGCTGTGTGCAGCCTGTGGCTAGTTTGCATTGTTGTCTGCCATTGTAGTGTTAGGCAGCGGCAGCTGGATGTGAACAGCGCGTAGCGTTGCGCAGTTAGAGGTGAGCCGCCAGCAGTGGTGGATGTGAGGAGAGAGATGGCGGAGTTTTGAAATTACATATATTATGACTTTTGATGATATTAAGGTAAATACAGTGTTTGTTCTCTATTAAAAACTTTCATTTGCTAACTATCCCTATCAGTAGTTAGTGCCTTCTGTAGTTTGAATCTTTTATTTAGCTGGCAGTAGTGGCGCTCGCTGTATTGCAGTAGTTCGAGTAATGAAGATTTTTGTGAGGTAAGTGATTTCTGAAAGGTATAGTTTAATGTTACTCAGGCCATTCCTTTGATAGATTGCGTTGCGATAAAAACATTGTGTGTCAGTTTAAGCACAGTCGTGTATAAAAATGTTCTAATGGGACGTTTCAACTGGACCATGAGATCCTAAAATGTGAGAATTTCAGCTTCAAGAATCAGACCCCTAAATATGAAGAACTGCAGCCAACTGTGCAAGTAAAGGTAAGTAAAAAAGTTTATTGTAAACCTTACTCCTCTCGAATCTTCAGAAAAGACTTTACCATAGTAGACAGTATCAGCAACAAGGAAGGAGGGGTAGCTTGCAAGTTACAGTGTTGGTGGGCTTATATAACTTTAAAGAGGATTGGTTGTCGATATTCTCGGAGGCAAGAAGGTAGCAGTCAGTTCTTTACTGACTATAAATAGGGACTTCGTCTCTGGACTTGGCACTGATCACATCGATACTCGGCTGACTACGCTCTCAATTGGAACAGCCAGTAAGATCATCCAGCACTCGACAATCTGGTAGATCCTATAGTCCGTCACTGATAAAATATTTTGCCGTATTTTTAGCTGGGCGCGATTGGCAGTGCAATCGGACGTCTTCGAGAAACATCGGAATCGTTCGACACGGCGCCTCGCCTGTAACAATTATTGTCTGCCTCAATGAGCGACTGTACTGTCGCCAAGATAAGACAGTTACAGTGTTACCTTTGCACCAGTATCAACGATTCTTCGTTCACTAGACCTAAATTTACAGTTCTTACATTCGAATCAGTTCTGTGTGGTTTTATTTAATTGTTATTTAATAAAATCATTGTATTGTAACAACATTCAGCTACTGGTACGTTTGTCAAGCAAATTATTTACGATGCATATTCTACTGTCTGGATGAAAGCTGATTTTTTCAAGGACTGGTCCTATCACCATTTCGTTCCAGCTGTGAAACAAAATTTCGACAATATATGACTATCTACATATTCCAACGCGTTTCTCATCCTTGACAATTGACGAGCTCAGTCACTATAATCAGAGATTGTGTCAGATAATAATTTTTGCACGAGTCTTCTGCCATTGTAACGTCACTAATTCAACCGTTTGTCTAAGAGGTAATACAAAATTTCTAGTGCTGATAGAGGGGAATGTTTGTGCAAAAGCAGCTAAGCTTAGACTGCAGTCTCAAAGAGTTCCAACCCAGTTTTAACATTGAAGACGCCATTTTCACAGCTGCTTGGACCTCTGTGAAAAATACAATACTGCGTAGGACTCAAAGAAAACTATGGTCTAAACTGTCGGAGAAGCCGAGAAGGAAATCGGCGTAAATGATGATGAGTCGACAACTGATCGCTCTGAAATTGTACGAGTGATAAATTTTCCAAACACTAATGAACTGTGTGCGGTTTCAGCAGAAGTTGACAACTGGATCGACACTGACAGAAATTTTGCTATCGAAGAGGAGCTGACTGACGACGTAATACTGCAAAGTCTTTACAACTCAGAGGAGGCACCAGAAATGGATAGTGGCGAAGAAGAATCGCCTACAGCTCACATGTCTTTGGCTGAGGCTTAAGAAGGCCATCCGACAACAAAACACGTCTGTAGTTATGAATCTGCACATCAAGAAAAATAATTTTTGTCAAGAAAGAGCTGTACCCAAGAAACAAATTAGCGTTTGTGCAATGTTCCAGTCCGACATAATACATACACTTAAGCCACGTCGTCTACAACGTCAGATGTCTGCGCTAGTCCTAAAGGCAGTGATTTTAATTAAACTACACCATATTTTTACTAACAATCTTCATTAATTATCTTGTTCTTGATCTTTTCAAGTCAGTAATGCTTATTTCATTTCGTAACTAGGATACAAGAAATTATTTATTTATACTGAAATTTTCTAAAACTTCGAGCCTTAAACGGATTTAGTAAGGTAGTACAATATTAGATTTTTAATTCAGTTTTGTTCTTACGGAAATGTAGTATATATTACTAATTCTTTATATTGTAATCCTTCCTGTTGCGTTTAATAAAAACATTTTCCTGCTATTGTACATTAATACTATAGGTTTAGCTTATATCCCTTCTTTAAACAAGGTTTTAAAAATGGCCTCGATAATCCGGATCCCCGAGCATGCCGGATTATCAGGCTACTACTGTACTTATCAGAGCAAGTCCACCGTCGTACATCATGGCAGGCGGGCGTGGTGTCACCACCCTACTCGCATTTCGCTGAAGATTGTGGTGAGCAAATCTAGCAGCTGTGACATGTTAGGACAACAGCGAGCTCAAAGTTGAGATTGTCAGGTCACTCTCAGATGCACAGGCTTCTTCGGTTCTCTATTCACACAATCACTGCAGTTTACGCGCAGGCCAGGTAGCGACAAATTTCTCATAGTCATCTGAGTGATTATTAAGCAGTTTGGACCCGTTCGAGTAAATTTTCCAACCGATCGACTGATTTTCTAATTCTCGCGGTTAATTCTATCTTTGTAATTTAAGTGATTTCATGGCTAATTTAGATGGTTGTCCATTCTAATGCCTTTTTTCCGACAAACTAAAGCATTAGTTTAAATATTATCATTATTATCATATTTAACACTTTTCAATGACAAAATGCAAATTCCCCGCCTTAAAATTCACCGCCAGAACCTGTCTTTTATAGCATTTATCAATCCATTGCAAACATTTATTCCTGCTCTGGGTCTCAAGGGTGTGACTGTATTACGATTCGTTCTGACTCAGTTAAATTCACTCACATGCCCTGTGTTTAATACAGCATCCAGGACCAGATCGAGAATATTTTTCGGCACAAGTGACGTATCATTTGGCGCAACCTCCCCACCTTACCTCCCTCTGTCATATATTAGATACTGATCCCTAGGCTCTTGTAAGACCTTTAAAAATAAATCTAGATCTAGTGAACGTGTTAACGAATCATTTTCCCTACTACTAAAGATACACCCTGCATACAAATGTTGCACTAGACGCGCCTCTTGTCGCCCCTCTCAGCTGGGCGTCCCAAACCGCCACTTGGTGGCTTGGCCGTTAAAACAACCCTGTATCTAACCTGTGGTACGTATCACATGTACCAGTTTTGGTCTCGGATTTTTGCAAATACTAGTGCATGGATTATCTTAAAATGATGTAGCGTTAACAGCTTTCCTTTATCGATGACAGCTAAAGGAGCGCAAAGAACTGTGAAGCCCTGTCAGACGTCTCAAGGTTCTCTTACGTTAGTACTGCATTCTCAAAGGTAGCGTTATTTTAATAGTCTGCATCACAGACATGTTAATACGTTCCACAAAAGACGGTTGAGGATAATAAGGCGTAATCGTCTTGTGAAAAATGCCGTTATTAAAGCAATATTTTTTTAATTCATTTGACGTAACTTCGTGAGGATTGTCACTTAATAAGGCCTTATAAACAAACAAACACCGTCAGAACATGCCTTGAAGCTTCAAGGGTACCGACCGGCCGCCATGCCATCCTCAGACCTTAGGCGTCGTCCTATGCGGATCCGGCGGGGCACGTGGTCAGCACACCGCTCTCCCGACCGTTGTCAGTCTTCGTGACTGGTGCCGCTACCTCTCAGTCAAGTAGCTCCTTAATTGGCCTCAAAAGGGCTGAGTGCACCCCGCTTTCTAATAGCACTCAGCAATCCCGGACGGTGACCAATCCAAGTGCTAGCCAAGCCCAACAGCGCTTAACTTCGGTCGGTGATCTGAAGGGAACTGAAATTACCACTGCGGCATGGCCGTTGGAATTAACGCCTTAGTAGGACAAAAAATAGCAAAAATAACACTTAGGCGCTCGATACCAACGGCAGTCATCGTTCCTTTACTAGGCATCACCCAGTCAAATCTCATAATAGCATCGACCACGGCTAACCTGTACCTGTTAACATTTATTATATGCGGGGATGGACCCCAAATAATCAATAAAATCATTATTTTTTCATTTCCGTTGTTCGTCCGTCGCTTCAAAATTTTTGAAGGTATGTTCCGTCCATGCAACTAAATGAAAGCCGGTTTGTGTCGTCCTGGAGATGTGTTTACTCGGCTCCATACTCCAGATGGTCTATTTTCGGAACTTTCAACACACAGCGAAAGATGCAAGTGAAGTTTTGTAATCAATGTGGGTGAGAAAACGCCGAAAATCGGCCATCAAGCGTATGGAGGCCGAGTAAACACGTCACCAGGATCAGAACGACACACGTGGTCTAGAAACATTGGAAATCGCCAATAAAGGTGCTTCATAAATAACAAAAGCGAAACGTGTACTGTAATAATAATAATGATAATAATAATAATAATAATAATAATAATAATTATTATTATTATTATTATTATTATTATTATTATTATTATTATAACGTACCTATCATTCAGTTGCTAAGACCGAACATACTTCTATGAATTAAAACAATGTTTATCCATTAGCTGATATTTCCTGGTGTATTGCAGAAATCCTATTTGGTATTAGTGTTGGGCTCAGCAGTCTTACACTCTTGACATTGACAACCAATACATAGTGTGTGTATTGTGTGTATGTATTGAACTGGGGACCAAGAAACGACGGAGAGGCTTCGTCCCGCGTAGCCCTCAGTGGTTCACAACCCAACAAAAGGCCGCGGTAGTCCACCCACCCCACTGCCGCCCCACACTGAACACAGCGTTATTGTGAGCTTCGGCTCCCAGTGGACCCCCCCCCCTCCCCATCCTCCCCCCCCCTCCCTTTCCGCCAGAACGACTCATACTAGACGAGTGTACCCCTGATGTTTGCGTGGTAGAGTAATTATGGTGTACGTGTACTTGGAAACAGTGTTTGCGCAGGAATCGCCGACATAGTGTAACTGAGGCGGAATAAAGGGAACCTGCCCGCATTCACTGAGGCAGATGGAAAACCGCCTAAAAACGATCCACAAGCTGGCCGGCACACCGGACCTCGACACTAATCCGCCGGGGCGATTCGTGCCGGGGACCGGCACGCCTTCCCGCTCGGGAAGCAATGCGTTAGACCGCGCGGCTAGCTGGGTGGGCCAATAAATAGTGAATAGCACACAAAAAACAACAACCCAACAACTAACTCTGTAGTAAGCCTTTCAGCGACAATAAATTTTCGAGGCCACTTAAAGAAGTCTCGAATTCTTAACTTAAAATGAGCCTTCCCTACTTTGGTATCGATAGCTACGATGCCACAACGTAGGTGCGCTCTGCTAGGTTGACATTACGACACCGACACGGACGACAGCGCCATCTAGCCGGCTCTGTGCAGCTCTACGAGCGCCGCTTCAGATTCTACCCAGTTGATTCCGAGGAGACGACCTAGCAACATTGTTTCTACTTCATAGAGGGCTAGCCATTACAGGTTTTGCCTTTGTACCTTCTAGACGATGTTTGATTTATGTACAGCTTCGCACTTACGTGCTCATTTTCAGTGTAAAGTTACGTATGTCTTTGTCTAATATCCTCTCTAACCTTCAGTTTACAGGAGCAGACCCATGCACCACCTTCCAGGCGGGACACAAAACCTACAACATTTAATAAATCATATGAAATAGAACGGAAGTTCCGCTAACAGCGAGCAAACTAGGAAATTCCCCTACCCGGTGATATCTACAGTATATGCGGCAATCCATTAAAGAAATGTTACTCCCATAATACAGCAAAGCACAATTTTTTTCTGGACAGAGGGTGGCAGAAACAAGAGGTAGAAGCAATTTATCAACAACGTATATCTTACGACAGCCATCAGGCAGCGAATGAGGACTATCACTCCTCGCTCAGGGGTGTCAACTTCTCTGCCTCCGATCCCTCGGCTCCTCACAGTCTTTCACAAAATGATCAATCCTCCCACGGCGAAAACGTGTAGGCCGGCCGATGTGACCGAGCAGTTCTAGGCGCTTCAGTCCGGAACCGCGCTGCTGCTACGGTCGCAGCTTCGAATCCTGCCTCGGGCATGGATGTGTGTGAAGTCCTTTGGTTAGTTAGGTTTGTTGTTGCAACCTACATCATTCTGAATCTGTTTAGTGTATTCATCTCTGGTCTCCCTCTACGATTTTTACCCTCCACGCTGCCCTCCAATACTAAATTGGTGATCCCTTGGTGCCTCAGAATATGCCCTACCAATCTATCCCTTCTTCTAGTCAAGTTGTGCCACAAATTTCTCTTCTTTCCAATTCTATTCAATAGCTCCTCATTAGTTATGTGAACTACCCATCTAATCTTCAGCATTCTTCTTTAGAACCACAATTCAAAAGCTTCTATTCTCTTCTCGTCTGAACTATCTATCGTCCACGTTTCACTTCCATACATGGCTACACTCCGTACAAGTACTTTCAGAAACGACTTCCTGACACTTAAATCTATACTCAATGTTAACAAATTTCTCTTCTTCAGAAACGCTTTCCTTGCCATTGTCAGTCTACATTTTATATCCTTTCTACTTCGACCATCATCACTTATTTTGCTCCCCAAATAGCAAACCTCCTTTACTACTTTAAGCGTCTCATTTCCTAATCTAATTCCCGCAGCATCACCCGATTTAATTCGACTACATTCCATTATCCTCGTTTTGCTTTTGTTGATGTTCATCTTATATCCTCCTTTCAAGACACTGCCCATTCCGTTCAGCTGCTCTTCCAGGTCCTTTGCTGTCTCTGACAGAATTACAATGTCATCGACGAAACTCAAAGTTTTTATTTCTTCTCCGTGAATTTTAATACCTACTCCGAATTTTTCTTTTGTTTCCTTTACTGCATGCTCAATATACAGATTGAATAACATCGGGGATAGGCTACAACCCTGTCTCACTTCCTTCCCAATCACAGCTTCCCTTTCATGCCCCTCGACTCTTATAACTGTCCTGCCATCTGGTTTCTGTACAGATTGTAATAGCCTCTCGCTCCCTGTATTTACCCCTGCCACCTTCAGAATCTGAAAGAGAATATTCCAGTCAACATTGTCAAATGCTTTCTCTAAGTCTACAAATGCTAGATACGTAGGTTTGCCTTTCCTTAGTCTATTTTCTAAGATAAGTCGTAGGGTCAGTACTGCTTCACGTGTTCCAACATTTCTACGGAATCCAAACTGATCTTCCCCGAGCTCGGCTTCCACCAGTTTTACCATTCGTCTGTAAAGAATTCGTATTAGTATTTTGCAGCCATGGCTTATTAAACTGATAGTTCGGTAGTTTTCACATCTGTCAACACCTTCTTTCTTTGGGATTGGGATTATTATATTCTTCTTGAAGTCTGAGGGTATTTCGACTGTCTCATACATCTTGCTCAATAGATGGTAGAGTTTTGTTAGGCCTTGCTCTCCCAAGGCTGTCAGTAGTTCTAATGGAATGTTGTCTTCTCCCGGGGCCTTGTTTCGACTTAGGTCTTTCAGTGCTCTGTCAGACTCTTCACGCAGAATCATATCTCCCATTTCATCTTCATCTACATCCTCTTTCATGTCCATAATATTGTCCTCAAGAACATCGCCCTTATATAGACCCTCTATATACACCTTCCACCTTTCTGCTTCCCCTTCTTTGCTTAGAACTGGGCTTCCATCTGACCTCTTGATATTCATGCAAGTGGTTCTCTTTTCTCCAAAGGTCTATTTAATTTTTCTGTAGGCAGTATCTATCTTACCCCTAGTGCAATGTGCCTCTACATCATTACATTTGTCCTCAAGCCATCCCTGCTTAGCCATTTTGCGCTTCCTGTCGATCTAATTTTTGAGACGTTTGTTTTCCTTTTGTCCTGCTTCATTTACTACATTTTATATTTTCTCCTTTCATCAATTAAATTCAGTATCTGTTCTGTTACCCAAGGATTTCTATTAGCCCTCATCTTTTTACCTAGTTGATCCTCTGCTACCTTCACTATTTCATCTCTCAAAGCCACCCATTCTTCTTCTACTGTATTTCTTTCCCCCATTCTTATCAATCATTCCCTAATGCTCTCCCTGAAGCTCTCTACAACCTCTGGTTCTTTCAGTTTATCCAGGTCCCATCTCCTCAAATTCCCACCTTTTTGCAGTTTCTTCGGTTTTAATCCACAGTTCATAACCAACAGATTGTGGTCAGAGTGCACATCTGCCCCTGGAAATGTCTTACAGTTTAAAACCTGGTTCCTGAATCTCTGACCATTATATAATCTATCTGAGACCTTCCAGTATGTCCAGGCTTCTTCCATGCATACAACCTTCTTTTATGATTCCTGAACCAAGTGTTAGCTATGATTAAGTTATGCTCTGTGTAAAATTCTACCAGGTGGGTTTCTCTTTCAGTCCTTAGCCCCATTCCATATTCATCTACTACGTTTCCTTCTCTTCTTTTCCCTACTATCGAGTTCCAGTCACCGATGACTATTAAATTTTCGTCTCCCTTCACTATCTGAATAATTTCTTTTATCTCATCATACATTTCATCAATCTCTTCGTCATATGCAGAGCTAGTTGGCATATAAACTTGTACTACTGTGGTAGGCGTGGGCTTTGTATCTATCTTCGCTACAATAATGCGTTCACTATGCTGTTTGTAGTAGCTTACCCGCATTCCTATTTTCCTATTCATTATTAAACCTACTCCTGTACTACCCCTATTTGATTTTGTATTCACCTGACCAGAAGTCTTGTTCCTCCTGCCACCGAACTTCACTAATTCCCACTATATCTAACTTTAACCTATCCATTTCCCTTTTTAAGTTTTCTAACCTACCTGCCCGATTAAGGGATCTGACATTCCACGCTCCGATCCGTAGAACGCCAGTTTTCTTTCTCCTGATAGAAAGTCTATGGGACTGATGACCCCAGATGTTAAGTCCCATAGTGCTTATAGCCATTTGAACCATTTTGAAAACGTGTAAACCAGAGCAAGCTCCGCGTTCTGTCTGGGCCAGCAGAAACACCTCTGCCCCCAGTGCTTCGCTTCTCAGCAATTAATGGTATTTCTTAGTACCGACAACCATTTTCTGTAAAGCAGCATGTTAGTGAACAATATCCTTGAAAGGTCTTCCGGTTACATCCCTTTCAAACATGTCACAATATAGCCAGCCTGCCAATTTCCTTTTTTGTTAGGAGTGCTACTCAGTGTAGAGATAGAGAGATTACTTTTCCCTTTTTGTGTTCGTACAATATGGGTTTTGACATGCAAATGGATCTTGCGTGATGATTGCGGGTTTTACAATTTCCGCCTGACAAGATATTTTCCACTAACTGCATGTTGATTTTATAACGGGTCTGCGCAGTACTTTTTCTGAGTCTTAGCACGACTGTCGGCTGGCCGCTATCAAAGTGATCCAGCAGTGCAGATTTTGGGGGTGTGACATCTTCTTGGCACCTCAGATAAGCTAGTCGTCAGCAGGATGGGTGGTCCTTCCTCCCTCATCCCCCAGTACTGAGTGCTTGAGTGGGTTACTGACTGCTCGCTAAGCTATCCCGTGGAGCGCTGTGCACAAATAAATGATTCAAATGGCTCTGAGCACTATGGGGCTTAACAGCTGAGGCCATCAGTCCCCTAGAACTTAGAACTACTTAAACCTAACTAACCTAAGGACATCACACACATCCATGCCCGAGGCAGGATTCGAACCTGCGACCGTGGCGGTCGCGCGGTTCCAAGCTGAAGCGCCTAGAGCCGCTCGGCCACCACGGCCGGCCGCTGTGCACAGACCATGCCCTCAGATTCTACGCAATTTTGCCAGGTGCTGATAATATCTTGCGAAGGCCATAGCAGAGCAAACATGTGCACTTCATGTTCGATTGGAATTCCACCATACTGGCGATGGCGCCGGCCCATAGAGCCGAGAGGACGCTTTTGGAAAATTTTGGACTGCAGATAAGGTCTTGGGGAGGATTTGGAGAGCTATCTCGTGCATTAAGCTCGCTCTTGAATTTCGCCACCGCCATCCTGGCGCCGATACTACGAGCATATCTACCAGAGATTTTGACGTGGGAAGTCGCATATTCGTCGAATGGACGATGTCATACAAATTGGCCAGAGTGGGAGTACTGGCACCGACTTTCTAAGGGCCGGAAGCTGGAGTTCTCTCACGTTGGCCAAGGCTTCCACAGTCTTCCCGGATGGGGTCTAGAACCAAATTGTTGTAAATTTGTTTGCCGCGCGGGATTAGCCGAGCGGTCTAGGGCGCTGCAGTCATGGACTGTGCAGCTGGTCCCGGCCGAGGTTCGAGTCCTCCCTCGGGCATGGGTGTGTGTACTAGGATAATTTAGGTTAAGTAGTGTGTAAGCTTAGGGACTGATGACCTTAGCAGTTAAGTCCCATAAGATTTCACACACATTTGAACTTTTTTCTTTTTTAAGATTTGTTTAATATGATGAATTAAGACAATGGCCCAAGTAATGCCAAACTTTTCGGAAGAGAGAAGAAAACGATTGCTACGTGGTCTCTCATTGGTGGCGTTTCTAACATTCTGTCTGATTGGACAAGCAGTAACCTTTGGCGGTCTTTTGACAGAGAGCACAGATGAGCGTCGTTTTTAAGGTAATCTCTGTCAGCACACAATGCAGTACAGTACGCTTAGTTAGGAGGCGGAGCCAAAAGGTGCTACCGAGCAATATGTCGCAGTGGTTAGCGCACGGGATTCGCATTCGGGAGGATGACTGTTCAAGCCAGCTTCCGGCCATCCTGATTTAGGTTTTCCACGATTTCCCTACATCGTTTCAGACGAAGGCCGGGATGATTCTTCTGGAAGGGCACTGTGCCGACTTCCTTCGTTATTCTTCCCCAATCCGACGGTATCGATGATCTCGCTGTTTGATCTCCTTCTTCGAATCAACCAACCAACCAAACCGGTACTCGTGGTGGGGACCGAGTTGTAGCAGTTCTCTTCATCTGGACGGGAACCGAGATGAGTAAGTCAAGCCCTGACCGTGGGGAGAACTTTCAGTCCAGATGCCTTTTTCCATTGCTGAACTTGCAGCTCATCTTCTTAAAGTTGGTAAGTTCTGGCAGCAAGACGAGGCAAGCTGTAGTGATGAAACAGGGGTAGATACGCGTACAGTTGAAGCACGGGGGATCTCACTTTGAATCACGCTCTAGCAGTCGATGGCTTACCCATGAATCGGTTATTTGATTTCTTTTGCAGATTTCATGTTACAATTTTTACTTACCTCCAGTGTGTGAGACAGTTAACTATATATGTTTGTTTATCATGTGCTGTTCTTCCTGGAGACCATAATTTAATAAACGATGGTATAACTTAACGCTCGGTCACTTCAATATTTAGAGATGAAACCCCCTTATATTTATTATCACTATTGACTTCGATAACAACCACACCCACAACTCATGTATCAGGGCCATCCCTCCTCTTTTTGTTTCCATTGCACGCAATTTATTAAATTCATCAGACTCACGGGGGTAGGGTGTGGGGGCAACATACATATCGAACAGGCTCTTTCGTTTCAGATCAGAAACACTATTTATGCTTACCCATAGCGCAGTGGCGTCTTGCATGTTCACTCGTTTAGATACAACTAATGATTAATTACAAAGTAACTCGATCAAAGGAAGCGACTAGGATTATTGACAATTTCGTTGATAAACATACCAGTAAATTAGCTTGCTATGCCTGTTTTCAGAGACCACTTTCATATGGCATCATATTTTAGAGTAATTCATCATTAAGAGAAAAAGTATTCACTGCACAAAAGCGTGTAATCAGAATAATAGTGGTGTCCAGCAAAGATCACCTTGCAGACATTTATTTAAGACGTAAGTAGGCTGCTTAGGTTTTTATGTTGGTAACGCCACGTAGTGCTCTGTATGAAAATCGCTGACTGCGCTGTGTGCAGTCTGTGGCTGGTTGGACTCATTGTTCGAATATTCGCTGGTGAAGTGTAGGGCAGTTGGATGTGAACAGCGCGTAGCGTTGTGCAATTGGAGGTGAGCCGCCAGCAGTGGTGGATGTCGGGAGAGAGATGCCAAGAGTTTTGAGAGGTTCTATAAGCGGACGATTTGGACGTACATATTATGACTTTTGAACGCTATTAAGGTAAATACATTGTTTGTTCTCTATCAAAATCTTTCATTTGATAACTATGCCTCTCAGTAGTCAGTGCCTTCAGTAGTTAGAATCTTTTGTTTAGCTGGCTATATTGGCGCTCGCTGTATTGCAGTAGTTCGAGTAACGAAGATTTTTGGGAGGTGAGTGATTCATGAAAGGTATAGGTTATTGTTAGGCAGGGCCATTCTTTTGTAGGGATTATTGAAAGTCCGATTGCGTTGCGCTAAAAATATTGTGTGTCAGTTTTGTGATGATCAGAATAAGTAAAGAGAGAACAGTCTGAGTACGTTGTGTATTACTCAGCTGTGTCTGTATAAAATAACGTGAGAGTTTTTCCAGCACTGTCATTTATAATTTTTCAAAGGGGACGTTTCAAAGAAAGTCGGGATATTCGCACTACCTTCGCAATACATTCTTTTATTTATGAAATTTGTTATTAATAACCCTTCCCAATTTAAAAATAATAGCAATGTGCATAGCTATAACACTAGAAGAAAGAATGATCTTCAATGTTCTGGGTTAAATTTGACTTTGGCATAGAAAGGGGTGAATTATTCTGCCACAAAAATCTTTGGTCATCTAACAAATAGCATTAAAATTCTTAAAGGTAGCCAACCAACGTTTAAAAAGAAATTAAAAGAATTTCTGAATGACACCTCCTTGTACTCAACAGTTGAAGTTTTAGATACGAAGAAATAAAAAATAAAAAAAGTTATACATGATGTAAGAAAAAAATTATATTGTGTAAAAAAAACTTGTGTTAAGCCGACACGTTCCACATCATTACGAAATGACGTATTCATGATCTATGGAACAAGTGTTAATGTAATGTCAACATCAACTTGTGGGTAATGATAGTTGTAACGCTGTCACAGTAGGCACGCTTCGATGAACTGCTTCCGTGACCAGACCAGACGAAGTGGCTGGATTCACCACACGAAAATGCTCCACACCAGCAACAGAAGGCCAGAAGGAAGCGAACAGTTTATGTGCGGCTACCAGTCACGTAACGAGACCTAAACTGGGAAGCCCTTCACCTTTTCATGTCGGCGACCGTTAGAAAGAGAGGTCAGTGTTGACGCGCTCTCTGCGAATAGGAGGATCTGTGCCCAGTGTTCTATCAAAGACCCATTCTCTGCCTTGTACTTGCGCGCCGCGCTAAGACCGGCATATGTGTAACTTGTATCCTCTAGCGACGCGCTAAAGAGACTTCTACCGTCACACGTCGGCCCAGCGACGCTATCTTACTGGATATCGATATGAATGTATCACAATCCATCTGCTCTTCCGAGTATGCCTGTTTAGTGATACTGCTTACTTCATTGCTGCTTGAACTGCGCTAACTAGGAATTTTACATTTGTGTCTGTATTATCACTATCATTGGTTAACGGGCAGAGAAATCGATTTGTCAACTGGCTGCAGTTGTGTTTCCTAATGTTACAACATCTGCCTTCAGAGGTAGAGAATGAAATGTGACTTAAGAAAATAAAAAAGAGACATCGAGATGGAGTTAGGTAAAGCGGCTAACTAAATTTGAAAATGTGATCACCAATCTCAATGCTCACCGTAGCACTTTTCCGCAGTCAGTTCCCCTATGATAGTTCCGCGTCCAGTGTTAATCGAATCTCCCGTCATTGTCTGTATAGACGAACTGATATTACGTCCGTAAATCAAACTTTTCCATTTCCTCTGACAGAGCGCGAAGCTGCATGATGATGGCAGCCCTAACTTCTCCCCCTCGCTACACAAATGCCCTGCCACGTCCGCAGCGTCCTCTGGGAAGCTGAGTCGTGACTCATCACTGTTTGTTGCGATCGAAGGCCACATCCGCCGAAGCACAGCACTGCTCTCTATACAGATTTATAACTGTAACAAAGCTAGAGATGAAGCGGCCACATCTTGAAGTGTGTCATTTTGTAACTAGAAAATGTTTTCAATAATGTTTGGAAAGAGCCAGTCTCCTGTGCACATGTGCGTTTTTTATTTTTTTAAATAGTTTCTGTGTAAGGAAGAAGAAAAGATGTCACACAGTTCCCTAGATGTTCAATGTAATGTAACAGCAATTGTATTCCGTGACCTCATTGTAGAAATTTATCGGCCGCCAGCCATACTGTAATGCCCTATTGCTGAAACAGGTGAAACTGTAGGATTTTTCTCTCGTTTTTTGTACGAGAGTACCTTTAGAATCTTCTGTTGCTGTCGTAGCGAACAGACATGTTATGTAAGCTACAATTAAATGGTTTGCTAACTTAGAGTAATTAAAAGCGATATCTATTTAGTATCATCATCATCATCATCATTTAAGACTGATTATGCCTTTCAGCGTTCAGTCTGGAGCATAGCCCCCCTTATACAGTTCCTCCATGATCCCCTATTCAGTGCTAACATTGGTGCCTCTTCTGATGTTAAACCTATCACTTCAAAATCATTCTTAACTGAATCCAGGTATCTTCTCCTCGGTCTGCCCCGACTCCTCCTACCCTCTACTGCTGAATCCATGAGTCTCTTGGGTAACCTTGCTTCTCCCATGCGTGTAACATGACCCCACCATCTAAGCCTGTTCGCCCTGACTGCTACATCTATAGAGTTCATTCCCAGTTTTTCTTTGATTTCCTCATTGTGGACACCCTCCTGCCATTGTTCCCGTCTACTAGTACCTGCAATCATCCTAGCTACTTTCATATCCGTAACCTCAACGTTGTTGATAAGGTAACCTGAATCCACCCAGCTTTCGCTCCCATACAACAAATTTGGTCGAAATATTGAACGGTGCACAGATAACTTAGTCTTGGTACTGACTTCCTTCTTGCAGAAGAGAGTAGATCGTAGCTGAGCGCTCACTGCATTAGCTTTGCTACACCTCGCTTCCAGTTCTTTCACTATGTTGCCATCCTGTGAGAATATGCATCCTAAGTACTTGAAACCGTCCACCTGTTCTAACTTTGTTCCTCCTATTTGGCACTCAATCCGTTTATATTTCTTTCCCACTGACATTACTTTCGTTTTGGAGATGCTAATCTTTATACCATAGTCCTTACATTTCTGATCTAGCTCTGAAATATTACTTTGCAAACTTTCTATTTAGAATTATAGTAATTATTTTAAATTTACTTTTTCCTAGTGCGGATGCTTGCATGACTTTTGGTGTTTTTAAATATTTGTCGGACTGGAACCAGCGGAGTCGGCAGATCGTTGTGAACAGACCTAACGGTTGAACGCGCATTTCGTTCAATAATTAGTTTGTTTTGCTCATAGCGATCAGCGGTCCTGGGATTAAATACCGATCATTTTAATGTATCTTGCATGCATTCATGCAAGGGATATCACGAATGATTTTGTCATTCGTCTCTGAACAATGAAGCTCTCTGTCTTTGCCCATGCCAGACACCGGCCCAGGCTTTAATAATTAGACTGTGTTGGAAAAGGAAGCCAGTTCACATATCCCTTCATTTACTATCATTTTACTGATCTTGTATGTCCCATTTTTGTGTGCTAATCCCAGTGGGGGCATATGATCCACATCCTATTTTTTCTGCCATCTTGTACGATGTGTTATCCTCTCAGGCGATCGTGGTTACAGTAAAAGTAGATGCAATACTTTTTATTTAGTCCAGTTGATTGTCTCGTTGACTCACTTTCTGAACACTCACGCGAAATTCAATACACAAAAAATAGCCTGAGACAGGGGAACTGTAAGGGTAACGCGCCAATATGTGCAGTGAATAAATCGTGCTTTTTCACTTCTCGTCCTAGGTGTCAAATGATGTGTCCGACTTGTCATTAGAGACTGAACTTCTGTAACTAAGCTAAAAATTTTCCTTCTTGCGAATCAAGATTTTTTTTTTCGTACTCTGTTGTGTATTTCAGTTCTCAGAAGAGATTACGATCAATAAAAAAATGCATTGCAACTTTAACGGGGAGCAGGAGACTGTGAGAAAACACATTTTAAGATGAATAGAACTGTTGTAACAGCAATTAATAACACTCTGGAATGAAGTTTAATAAACCGCTACCGTCTCACTTCAAGAAATGTGATGTTCATGAATGCAACCTGAGGGTTTCTCGTCTGTATTTCACTAATATGCTTTGTGGTTTGCAGAGGCGACAACAGCCTTGCAAGAGCAGTTGAACAGAATGGATAGTGTCTTGGAAACTAGTTATAATTATAAACAAAAGTAAAGCAAGGGTGATCAAGAGCGCCTATACTATAGTTTGTAGGGGGTGGGAGAGGGCGCTAGACCCTGAGGTATGGAGTATTTTTAACATTTTTGAACATGTATGACGACTTTTATGCAGAGCTGAATCGCCTGCAATGAATAGACTAGCATGGAGAACTACATCAACCCAGTTTTCGGACTGAAGACCACAACAACAGCTGTTGTTGGACAATCGATTCAACTGTTTTATTGGTGGTATTTAACTCGCGTGGTCGATTTCGAAATTCTGCAGACGGACTTGTGACATTGAAGCTCGACTAAAATATTGAAGTGCAAGTGATGCAAAATATACCCACACTGAAAAGTAGGAGTTCTAACGTAAGCATGAATTCTGCTAGTTCTCGTGTGCTCTCAGTATGAAGGCCGAGCGAAGAGAAGCCAAATAAATACGAAAGTTATTACTGCAAGGGCAATAGTCCTTATAGGCGAAAAGGAAATTGTAAAATACTGACACAGAAAACTGCTAAGTAAAAAAAAAAAGTCTGGAGACCACATTCGAAAAGGTAGCAATTGAAATATGATCTGCTGAAAATGCAGCTCTATACGATATGAAACTGGATATACAGGGTGATTCAAAAATAATACCACAATTTTAAAAATGTGTATTTAATGAAAGAAACATAATATAACCTTCTGTTATACATCATTACAAAGAGTATTTAAAAAGGTTTTTTTTCACTCAAAAACAAGTTCAGAGATGTTCAATATGGCCCCCTCCAGACACTCGAGCAATATCAACCCGATACTCCAACTCGTTCCACACTCTCTGTAGCATATCAGGCGTAACAGTTTGGATAGCTGCTGTTATTTCTCGTTTCAAATCATCAATGGTGGCTGGGAGAGGTGGCCGAAACACCATATCCTTAACATACCCCCATAAGAAAAAATCGCAGGGGGTAAGATCAGGGCTTCTTGGAGGCCAGTGATGAAGTGCTCTGTCACGGGCTGCCTGGCGGCCGATCCATCGCCTCGGGTAGTTGACATTCAGGTAGTTACGGACAGATAAGTGCCAATGTGGTGGTGCTCCATCCTGCTGAAATATGAATTGTTGTGCTTCTTGTTCGAGCTGAGGGAACAGCCAATTCTCTAACATCTCCAGATACTGTAGTCCAGTTACAGTAGCACCTTCGAAGAAAAAGGGACCAAAAACTTTATTGGCTGAAATGGCACAGAAAACGTTCACGTTAGGCGAGTCACGTTCATACTGCGTTGTTTCTCGCGGATTCTCAGTGCCCCATATACAGACATTGTGACGGTTGACTTTCCCGTTAGTGTGGAAAGTTGCTTCATCACTAAGCACAATCTTTGAAACGAAAGAGTCATCTGTTTCCATTTGAGCAAGGATAAAATCACAGAAATCGATTCTTTTAATCTTATCAGCTGCAGACAGTGCTTGAAACAATTTCAGACGATAAGGTTTCATAACTAACCTTTTTCGTAGGACTCTCCATACAGTTGATCGTGGAATTTGCAGCTCTCTGCTAGCTCTGCGAGTCGATTTTCCTGGGCTGCGAACAAATGCTTGCTGGATGCGTGCTACATTTTCATCACTCGTTCTCGGCCGTCCAGAACCTTTCCCTTTGCACAAACACCCATTCTCTGTAAACTGTTTATACCAACGTTTAATACACCACCTATCAGGAGGTTTAACACCATACTTCGTTCGAAATGCACGCTGAACAACTGTCGTCGATTCACTTCTGCTGTACTCAATAACACAAAAAGCTTTCTGTTGAGCGGTCGCCATCTTAGCATCAACTGACACTGACGCCTAGTCAACAGCGCCTCAAGCGAACAAATGTACAACTAAATTAAACTTTATAGCTCCCTTAATTCGCCGACAGATAGTGCTTAGCTCTGCCTTTTGTCGTTGCAGAGTTTTAACTTCCTAAAGTTGTGGTATTCTTTTTGAATCACCCTGTATTGCGCACATGGTGCACATTGGTTCAAATAGTTCAAATGTGTGTGAAATCTTACGGGGCCTAACTGCTAAGGTCATCAGTCCCTAAGCTTACGCACTATTTAGCTTAAATTGTCCTAAGGACAAACACACACACCGATGCCCGAGGGAGGACTCGAACCTCCGCCGGGACCAGCCGCACAGACCGTCACTGCAGCGCCTTAGAATTCAATTGGTGAACAGCAAAAAATTGCCCAAGGCATACCGCATCCTGAAACATACGGCGACACTGCATATGTCGTCAAGCAAAGACAGCTCGAATTTCACAATACCTCAGTTGTTCCTGCATGGTCTTGACCTGTGAAACTTTTTAAACGTGACGAATGTTGCGGGATGTTTATTTGCCATCATGGTCGCATATCATACCTACGCCGTTGTCTCCTTCTTGCAAAGAAACTCGTTCAGACCGCAGGTAGGAAATCAGCTGGAATAAGATCTCCGTTAGTTTTCTTACTCCAACCGAATCGACCGCCTTGGCGTCCTCGTAAAGCGATGTGTGTGTCGCGTGACGCCATCGATCCCCAGCTGAGTGCGTTGTTGCCCTTCGTTGCTGGCCGACGTGTTCCTCAGTTTCGGACCGCGACCGCGAGGCGGCTCTGCGCGCGGCAGGCGCGCATGCGCAACAGTGGCGGCGTCCGGCGGCAGCAGTGCTGGCGCAGGTTAGCTGGCAGGGAGGTTGTGTTCTGCCGTCGCAGTCCTGCTTCACCGCCGTGCTGCGCGTCCCGTGTCACAACATGGCCATGTGAGGTTGAGGCTGCCGACGACGGCTTCCAGCTGTAAGTCTGATGCATTCTCCGCGTAAGCAGTCATTAGCGTAGCGTCGTTATAGCAACCACGGTGACGAGTTTGTGGATTGTATTTACCTATACTCTTAGCAGTGTTACATTCACATTCTTCAACAGACTTGCACGTGCTTATTGCAGAATGAACTATTTCAGATCCAACTTTGTTTTCTGTGACTGATATGCTTTCAATCATTTGCTGTTTATATTTCCCTGCCTTAGCGTTATTGTGCTCATCGATTTTAACAGTGCTGTAGTCTTAGTTTGTCAGCTCCTGTGTCTCAACAATGGCGAGAAAGAAATGCAGTACTGTTTTCTGTTGTGTCAACGACTTTGAATCGTGTGATTCTTAATAGCGTTTATCGCCAGAAACTAAAGAAATAACATTTACAAGTGACATACTGATCTCGACGCTTGCCGAAAACGCTACTGTCATTGTGTGTTTACAGTTGGTCGATGTAGTGTTTTGGCGTCTTTGTGATGTACAACTAACCTAAAAAACTGACAGCTTTGTAAATATAGCTATCATTTGTTTTCACCTTTAGAAACACCGTTGTTGAGACAGTATTAGGCAGCAAATATTGTTTACGTGCGTCATTCCACGAGGCGATTTCTTGGAGCTAAATTGTCACGTATGTATTCGGATTACAAAAGTATTACTGCATTTCTTAAGACGCTACTTGGTAGCACCTAGGATAAATGTGCTAACAATATTATACCATAGCATTTTTGTTGAATTAAATAACCTTTTTAGGTCTAGGAAACTTGCAAAAGACGTATTTATAGTAACACTTCTAGAAATAGTAGCAAATACAATTCGCTCAGTTTTAAGAAATGTTAGCGTTCTCCAACAATGTTCACATATACACTATTCTATAAACGTTGCTTTTGGTAACGTCGCACTGCTCTTGGTGTGTTTAGATGGCGAAAAATCTTCAAATAAAAGTTTACAGTGTATTAGAAAATTTGTCGTCCACAAACAGTAACATAGCTTCAATTTTAGCCTGGAGGATCTAGAGAAAAATATTTGTGGACATTCCTTTTGATGGATATGCAGTGAAATTCCCCAGCTTTCCCCGTCTGGCGTCTGAGGAATGCATCTCGGTTGACAACGATTAAAAAACATTGCGAACAAGAAATATGACAGGTGCAACGCATCAATAATTGTCATGTTCATTGCATTGTTTGATCACTGCGGTGCATCAAGACTGGAAGTATCCTCAACCCGCCATGTGATCTTCTACGAACTTAAATACATAGCTCGTTTTCCACGGCATCACTGATAGAACTCCGTTTTGTACCTTAGGTCTTGTTCCGTACTGACATTATTAAAGATTAGTTTAGAAATCTGAATGAAGAGTGTTCACAACATTGAATAGTCGGTTTCATCAATGTTATTGGACAACAGTTGACGTGAACGCTGTTACGCTCTTTGAGAGAGACGTCGAAAAATTGCGTGAATCGTTGGCTTATTTCTACTGCCAACTGAGTAACTTAGGAAACCCGCTTGAACCAAAGGAAAGTAGGGAATGCCCTTGGCACTTTTTCTGTCTTAGGTAGAATGATACTGCTAATATCGTAACAATCATTAACGGTTTCGGCCATACATACATCACCTTCAGATTCTATAATAGAAAATGCATAGATCTATATTACAATTATTTTTTCAGTTCCGTTTGTAGTTTATGTAAAGTAAAAATGAATACATTAATTTGATATCTACATATTATAAAAGGCATTCAATAAACATACGTTATGGTAGTAAATTTGAGGATAATACTAGGTAATCAAGGAATAAAAATAAACATAAAAATTACAGTAAATGAGATTTAAAAAATTCTATTCCACAATGTTTATATTTATAATAAATAATTCATAATTATTCGTATTTTGCATAACTTACAATTAAAAATATATTTAAGTGCAAACCAATACATTTAAAGAATTTTTTAAGTAACAAAACCATGTTAAAAACAGCACAAGAGCTTTTTTTAATAAAAACGCAGGAAGAATGCAGCTCTTTATACATACCTCCAACTGCTGACGGCGTTCCATTTCCCAGTGCGAGATATTTATTTTATTAGCTACACGCCCAGATAACGCAGGTCAGCACTGCGTTTAAAAAAATCCACAAAATATTTGTACTTTAAAAGAAAATCTCTTGCTCGTAAAAATAATGTACGGGATGCAGTAGGATAACGTAATCGACAACCGTCAGTATTTCGGCAGGTGAGCACCTCGTCATTTTCAGGGCACAAATTCAACTAAAGTTCGCTGTATATGGTAAATTCAACGTTGGGCAGGCGTACACCAACTAGGAATCAAATGACGAGATATACAGAAAAGAAACACACACCGTAAATTACTAGTACCACCACAGATTCAAAGATAACCAACGTCAGACGTCATCAACAGCAAAATTTTATTTAACAATGGATCAGTAAGTAGAATTAACTTTGTTCCTCTGTTTAACCAGGGAGACAGCAGGGCTTCAACTAGAATTTAAGCAAATACCTGTGCCCCGAATGAGATTTTCACTCTGCAGCAGAGTCTGCACTGATAAGAAATTTCATGGCAGAGTAGAACTGTATGACAAAACGAGTCACGAACTCGAGACCTCTGCCATTCGCAGGCAAGTGCTGTGCCATCTGAGCTACCTAAGCATAACTCACGCCCCGCCCTCACAGCTTCAATTCTGCCAGTGCCTCGTTACCTAACTTCCATACTTCACAGAAGCTCTCCTGCGAACCTTCCAGAACTAGGACTCCCGGAAGGAGACGAGGCACTGGCAGAATTTAAGCTGTGAGGACGGGTCATGAGTCATGCTTGGGTAGCTCAGTTGGTAGAGCACTTGCCCGCGAAAGGCAAAGGTCCAGAGTTGGAGTTTCGGTCTGGTACACAGTTTTAATCTGCCAGGAAGTTTCAAATACCTCTGTGTCTAAAAGGTCACTTAGTAGCTTAATCCCAATGACACTATCCCAATAACTGTAAGTATGCGCCAGAATCTGTTATATCCCACTGGGTGACTATTACTAAGGCAGTGTACTGCAATCGCAGATATGCTCGCCTTTTGTAAGCATGCGTGATGCTTGAGTGTAATACACCGGTCTTCCATGGCCAAACAGCTGCAGGGGATACGATACGCACAACCCTTCAGACTTAGGTAAAGCAAGACCATACACTGAGGTGCCATAAGTCGTGGGATACATCCTAATAGTGTGTCGGATCTCATTTTGCCCGGCGTAGTGCAGAAACTCGACGTGACACGAACTCAACAAGTCACTGGAAGCCGCTGCAGAAATATTGAGTCACACTGCCTCTATAGACGTCCATAATTGCGAAAATGTTGCCTGTGCAAGATTTTGTTACATATATGTTCGAATGGATTCAAGTCGGGTCATCTGGGTGGCCAAATCATTCGCTCGAATTGTCCAGAAAGTTCTTCAAACCAATCGCGCACAGTTGTAGCCTGATGACATGGCGCACTGTCATCGATAAAAATTCCGTCTTTGTCTGGGAAGGTGAAGTCGATTAATGGCTGCAAATGGTCTCCAAGTAGCCGATCATAGCCATTTCCAGTCAATGACACGTTGAACAAGAGGATCTAATCCATTCCATGCGAACATTAGCCCAAACCGTCCTCCCCCCTAGCTGAGTGGCGCCGGCACGGTAGCTCAGCGTGTTCGGTCAGAGAGCTGGTTGGCCTCTGTGATAAAAAAAAACTGAGTGAAAGGATCAACAACGAACTTGAATGGATGTCATGTGACGTCCGCAACGACTAAACACAACGATCAACAACGAACAAAATGCCAAAAAAAAAAAAAAAAAAATTAATCCCGCAGGGGTGGCCGAGCGGTTCTAGGCGCTACAGTCTGGGACCGCGCGACCGCTACGGTCGCAGGTTCGAGTCCTGCCTCGGGCATGGATGTGTGTGATGTCCTTAGGTTAGTTCGGTTTACGTAGTTCTAAGTTCTAGGGGACTGACGACCTCAGAAGTGCTCAGAGCCATTTGAAACATTTTTTGCAAAAAAAAGTGGTCAGCGCAACGGAATGTCAATCCTAAGATCCTGGGTTCGTTTCCTGGCTGGGTCGGAGATTTTCTTCACTAAGGAACTGGGTGTTGTGTTGTCCTAATCATCATTTCATCCCCATCGAGGCGCAAGTCGCTCAAGTGGCGTCAAATCGAAAGACTTGCACCCAACGTGTGTTCTACCCGACTGGAGGCCCCAGTCACATGACATTTATTTTATTAGCCCAAACTCTTAAAGGCCACCACCACCTTGCGCAGTGCCTTTTTGACGACTTGAGTCATGGCTTCGTAGGGTCTGCTCCAAAGACGAACTCTTACCAGCTGAAATTGCACCCGTCTGTCCAGGTCACGATTTTCCAGTCATCTAGGGGCCAACCGATACGGTCACGAGCGCAGGGGCCCTATTCTGTATCGTTTATACCGATCAGTGCAGAAAGTTAGCCTCGGTAGTGACGTCATTTTCGGTTCTTTATCCGAAGTTCCTATCCAGTAAGCTTCAAAGATCTGTTAACCGGTCATCGTGTAGATTTTTCGATAACTGTACCAAGAGGTTTTGGAATTCGGTATGGCCCTCTCCTTCGATTCAGGGTGGTTTATTTACACCTAGAATTTATTTTAAACATATTGAGCTGTTTTAGCTCTGAATTTAGTGAGTGTGTAACTGAAGAATCACCAGGACGAGTCTGGCTGGAAAGTGAGTTGATAACAACTATTTTCCTTTCGATAAACTTGCGCCCGCATCATTCGGCAATGAAGTCAGCCTGCATCTCTCTACAGTGGAATTGCATGGATTTAAGCGCTGCTGGGATGTGAATTGTAGTAGCTTAGTTGGTAAGGCAACGAACTGCTGTGTCAAAGATCGTAGGTTCGCAGTAAGCAATATTTTTTTTTCCTCTTTGTGTGTATAACTCATTCTGAGACTTCGTTAATAATCGAAGTTAAGCATTTTTCTGAAATATTCGTTGTTAATATACACGTAAGAGCACGCTTTCTCAGAAACGAGTATCTTCGATTTCGTGACGTCCATATGTTTAAGAAATGAAAGATGAAATTGTTGTGAGTTAAAAAACTGACAGTGACACTTATACTTTTTCTTGTCACAGATAACTGTTTTTTTCTGAATACGTAGCGATTTCCGAGAGTATGGTCAGACAGGAATCTAAGAGCACAACTTAAATTACTGCGAATGAAGCTAGCAGCAATAGTTTTTACATTCTAGTTTGCCACGAGTATTTATCTGCGATCGAGTCCTTAACAGTATACAGAGATGAAAGATTTTGATTTGTCAGCTGCATGTTATAATCTACAACAAACTTTTGTAACTGCACTCGTCACACGCTCTCGAAAAGGCGTTTCTTAAAATTTTGTTTCTATGAACCAAATCCTGGATGTATCATATAGGGAGGAAGGCTACTTCATCATTTGGATCTCTAGGACGAGTTAAAAGCACGTTGTACACATCTTCTTATTCTAAAACAATTATGGCAATGAAAAACTGCCTTCAATTAGTTGCAAAGTCAAAACACATCCCCACGAACCTCCATGAATTTTGAAGCAACTAAGGAACGATGGAAAACAAAAAATAATTTTTCGGGTGTTTCTATAGATGTATTTGTACAATGTGGTACTGCACTCAATTCCTAACTCATATTCCGAAACGTAAAATCCAAAACAAGACGTCGATGTGAATGAGAATAAAATGATGTATTGTGGCATTTGACAGTTTCCAGGACACAGTCAATATTTTATCGTTATCATGCATTCAATGAAGCACATGGTCAGCGAAATTTTAACAGTATGACGTAGGCTTACTCTAACCACACTTTTTGGAACTGTGAAGAATAGCGTGCAGCTGACCGCTTAGAGTTCGTGCTGCTGCAGTGCGCGTGTGCGGATCTTAACGCAGATTGCTTTTGATTGGTTGGCGCAAGGAGAACTGACAGCAGCGTTCCGGTTCACTAGGTCCATTGTGCATCGCTTCCGAAGTGCTTACTGAATAATGGTGAGTCTCTCCTAAGGAAAGAAGACCGTTCGGTACGCTCGCGTACCGAACCGATCGGCAAAATGGCGGAAAGATACAGAATAGGGCGCCAGCAAAGGCGCTGCAGGCGATGTCGTGCTGTTAGCAAAGGCACTCGCGCAGGTCGCCTGCTGTCATAGCCCATTAGCGCCAAATTTTGGCGCACTGTCCTGACTGATACGTTCGTGGTACATCGCACACTGATTTGTGCGGTTATTGCAGGCAGTGTTGCTGTATGTTAACACTGACAACTCTACGCAAACGCCGCTCCGCTAGGTCGTTAAGTGAAGGCCGTCTACCACTGCTTTGTTCGTGGTAAAGCCTGAAGTGTGGTATTCCCCGCAAACTCTTGATGCTGTGGATCTCAGAATGCTGAATTCTCCAAGTATTTACAGAATGGAATGTCGCATACTTCTAGCTACAACTGCCATTCCGCGTTCAAAGTCTGTTAATTCCAGTTTGTGGCCATGATCACATCAGAAACGTTTTCATGTGAATCGCCTGAGTACAGACTAATCTAGGCCAGTGCACTGCCCTTATATATCTTGTGGTCGCAATACTCGTGCATTTGTATATATGCGTATCGCTATGCCATGGTTTTTTTTTCACTTCACTGTAGTGTACAGGACCTTAATCCTAGAGTTTGGGCGAAAATACGCTTCGCACTGTCCTTCCTCCGCCGGCCGCGGTGGCCGAGTGGTTCTAGGCGCTTCAGTCCGGAACCGCGCTGCTGCTACGGTCGCAGGTTCGAATCCTGCCTCGGGCATGGATGTGTGTGGTGGCCATAGGTTAGTTAGGTTTAAGTAGTTCTAAGTTCTAGGGGACTGATGACCTAAGATGTTAAGTCCCATAGTGCTCAGTGCCATTTGAACCATTTGTTAAGTCCCATAATGCTCAGAGCCATTTGAATTTTGTATTTCCTCCGAGAGAGAACAATCCTACTGAAAACATTGCCTGCATAAGGCAAGAAGAGCAATCGACCGAGGCGCTGCCCCATTCTCATCACTGACCCGATTCACGGTTCGTCGGCGGCGCAATGCTCGTCTGATCTGTCTCATATCCATTCTGCCGAAAAATAACGTCAGTGTGGAGTAACTCAACCGAAAAACTTTCAAGGGCTGAGATGACGAACCAAATGAACAGAGGTACAAAGTACATCTTCATGCTTAGCCGGACGCTGACAACTGTCAGCCTGAAGACAGAGATCAGTGTAGGTTTTTCTTCCATTGAAGGACGTATCCGAAAGTACTGAGATCCTTTCTCGTAACCATCAAGGAAGGGATTGCAGCCATCCTTCTCCACCTACGTAGTGAAGGCAATACTCGAGTGTGTTGAAGAGAGAAGCTCTAAAAACTGTGCAAATTCTCGTAGTCTTGAGGCGAAATAAGAAATGTTCCGCCTGCACATCTAAAAAAACATGCAAGTTTCAAGCCGCGAGTTCGTTCCGCGAAATATTCTCTAAAAAAAACTCCCATATCAAAATAAATGGAAATAAACCCATGTCGAAACCAAACCTAGCCTCAGATAGTCGTCACGAATCCGACGGAAGAACACGTTGGAGACCACATTAAAACTTAATAAGATAACCGGCCAGCCATCGCTGTCCCTCTGATCTCTATACAGGGAGTAACTGAACTCCCTTCACAGGCTTAGAGGACAGCTTTGCTACACCAAAACAGAAAACGTCTAGTAAACACGGACTCTAAAATGCACACCTTGACAGCTATGAGGACTCTCTTCTCAACAAGCGCCCATAGCTCCTTAAGATAAGCAGTTTCGAGTCCGATTACTAGACTTTTTTCCTGTCCGCGAAGTATGCAAAGCGAATTCAGTTGAAATACGTCAGATTCCGGATGCAATGTACACACCGTGCTACTTGTGGACTCAATAGAGTAGCAAGGTACATCGTAGCACGTAAATTGCTGTTAACTGATTTATGGGAAACCTTTTCTCTATAGGACTTCGGAAGGCCTTATAATCAAGGAGGGCCGCGAGATATTACAGTGTACTGCGACAAGGAACTTCTCGTCAGCAGTTGTTAATCTTCCTCTGAACCCTTTTAGTAGTGTCAGTACAGAGTCCCGCGATAGGTTTTATCTGTTTTCGCAAACTGTCTGATTAGCTCGTCAGTGTCTGACCTCTTTGTCGACAGAACGTTAAAGAGTAAATTTCCAGCTTTTCTCAAGTAAATAGTTCATTATTGTATGACCAGGACCACTGCGCATTTTTTGGCCTAAAGAATGTGGGAGCGTTCACTGCATTGGAAAGCAAAATCCTATCTGCGATTCGTTAGCAATCCCATACATAATTATTCTACGCAATATGAATCAATGGATCATTGTCGCCCTACAGATGCGTTCGCCAAGAATGACGTAAAAACATAAAACGACAAAATTAAGGCTGAATACAGTAATTCTTTTCTGAGATTGGTTCGTCAAAGAGGCCCACATCACTGTTCCTGCTTTAGATAGTCACAGGGATGCAAAAATTATAGATAAAGAACTGAATGCGGAATTGAAAACTTACTGGATACGGGACCAGTTAGTCGTGTAACTGATAAACAGAAGACTTCTCCCCTTTTCTTCCTACAAAACATTGGAGATCTTTTAAGTAAAGAAGCCTCAGACGCATATACAGGATATCGCAGGTTTTTATTCTTTACGGAAACGCGCTCGATGGATAATCGAAACTACGAACGTATCCCATCGATTTAAATTTAGTATGTAATGGAACACGTTTTCAGCTCGTGAATAATGACTTTCCTAAACACCAATTATCTATTCTGTAGGTACCAACGTAGATTCCGCAAGCACAGGTCATGTAAAACTCGGCTTGCTCTGTTCACTGATGACATCCAAGAGACAGATTTATACTATATTTCTTGGTTTTCGGAAAGCGATACACTTCGACCCCTTCGCCTAGAAAAATAAGAAGTTGATACAGAATATCCTGGCAGATGTGTAACGGCATTGATGACTACGTAGCTAACAACACAGCAAGTGGTTCCTAATGGGGAAGAGTCGTTGAATGCGAACGTAGCGTCCTATATACTCCAAAAAAAAGTGGCAGCGATTTTACAGTTCATTACGTATACTTAAACGACCTGGCGGGCAAAAGTTTTGCCTCCGTATAGCTGTGGCAGACGTTGGTGTTACACGGCTGCGTTCCGAGAAGAGGTTCAGTTTCGTTGCTTAAGAGTTTACGATGGCCAGCGCTTTGTAGAACTGATAAACGACTGCTGACATAGTTGAAAAGAGCGCTCGGTGCCTTTTGGTCACACGATCGGTGATCAATAACTGCTGTCAGTTAAACTGTCCCAGTATCTCGGAGTATTTGCAAGTAGCTTTTGAAGGCGGAACGACCGCTTAAACCGAGCGTTGTGGAAGACGCAAGCCAGACTGAGTCGCGCGAATATTCGAGAAGAAATATAGTGTACCTACGAAGGATGACCGTTACGGAATCCGCAATCGACGAATTGTTAAGTTTCTCGTCACGCTGGTCCGTATCAATTGCGTGTAAGGGAATAGGGACAGAACAGTCAAAGGAGAGCCTAGTATTTCTTGATAAGCTTTTTTCAGCGAGCATGAGTGTCATGGAAACAACCAGTGGAGTGGGAGACATAACAAAAAAAGGCACTGAGGGCGCGTAGAAGATTTTAAAAAGTTGTAGAGCCCATGTTCGATTACGAGTCAAGAAAGCCTGCACTTCCTCCAACTTATGTATCCAATAATGGCCACCAGGAATAAATTACGGAAATACGCAAGTTGACATAACAGTACCGACAATCTTTCCTCCGCACATTGTCCGCGAGTGGAGCAGCAGGAAGGGGAAACATTTGTCAGTTCCTGCACCATCCAGATAGCATTCGGGAGGACGACGGTTCAATCCCGCGTCCGGCCATCCTGATTTAGGTTTTCCGTGATTTCCCTAAATCGCTCCAGGTAAATGCCGGGATGGTTCCTTCGAAAGGGCACGGCCGACTTCCTTCACCATCCCTCCCTAATCCGATGAGACCGATGACCTCGCTGATTGGTCTCTTCCCCCCCCAAAACAACCCAACCCCAACCCACCATCCAGAATACACGTTGTTTTCCGAAATGCGCTTGTAGAAGTCGAGAGCAAATATAGGTGTGGCGATGTAGTTACGTCTACGATCGCAGCCAGTCACGTAATATTATTAATGCTCGTGTTTCGGTTGATGATGCGGCGTTGCAGACCCCAACTTATCAAAGTCGCGGACAATAAAAAGCAAACATTAATCGCTGTTGCAGGTAAGATGATTTGTTAACTCCATAAGGTACTTCTTGGGATCAAACTGAATGATTATGTTTTTCTCGTTCGCTGTGAAAGAGCTATTTATTGCTTTTTTCATTAATAGATATGATTCAAAGACCAAGAATCAGGTCTCGCTCTTTACTAAGCTTGCAACTACTAACTTCTCACGAGGCTTTTTTTTTCAGCTTATTTTCCAGAGACACACCGAGAAAACTTACTGGTGTTTAGTGACATTCTATGATCTATCAAGCACTGAGAGACAGTTTGATTACTGCAGACTTGCAGTCTGTAATTACTGTCTTTGTCGCCTGCGTTACGACTGTAGAATTTTGGTCCTTCTTATAAGTCGGCGATCGTCTTTTACTTGAACATCTGACTGATCTTACATTTTAGGTTTATAAGTATGTTGCTATGTTGAAGCTCCAGCCGAATTTTGAGGTAATAATTTCAGCGCAAGATAAAGAACGTATTAGACAACATACGTCTGATACGTGCCGTGCACCCTTCTTTGCCTGTCTAAGAGACAGCTAATAGGAACTTATATTTTTACCTTGGTATCTTGACTGTTCTTTAGTCCTATAAATGTTTCGGCTCTTCTCGGTTTTCTTAACGCTTTCTCCCTCTCATTTTTAGCTTTTTAAATTGTAGTCTTCATTTTGGGTTTGACCTCCATTTTAAATTTTATAGAAGTGCGGGCCGTTGAGGGAAGAACGCCTTACTATGATGAGTTAACTTTCTGCTGTACGCTATTATCTTGTGCACCTACCAATCAAGTGGATCTACCTCTGCTCTCGAAATGCAGCGTGGTTTTTCACTCCGTCGTGGTGGTGTTGTCACATACCCTCTCGGCAGTAGCCCCCTGAAAACGCAGGGGTCGCACTGCTGATGCCTGAGCTGTAAACTCCCCGTGTCAGCCAAGGAGTATGAGCGTATGACTACGGTGCCACGTGGCCTATGCCTTCGCGGGTCGGCGCCCATGGGGACAGTCTTCGATCGGACTGAATGGCACCGAGACGGATGACCCTCAATGTATGGGTCAAACTCAATTATGTCTGAGCCAACACCACCTTCTCATGAATAAGTCATTTTAACGCAAACGTTTACAATCCTATGACTTTTCCGTCTCTCACCATGCCTCAAGACGAGAGCCAGGTAAAGAGAAATCTAAGTGCACAGTTTGCCCAGTTTTTGGTTCGTTCCTCAACTGACTGCGAATTTTTCGCTACGATGAAGATCGTTCCTGGGGAGGCTGCTGCAGTAGAGACAATGAGGAATGGATCTTTGCTGATCAAAACATCATCCAATCACAGGCACTTCGGGCCTGTGTCAAGTTAGAAGATACACCAGTCACCATGTCTCCTCACAACAACCTGAGTAGAATTCAAGGTGTTATCTTCCATTGGGACTTACCACTACAAACTGATGAATAGCTGCGCACTAATTTGGCGCGGCGTGGAGTCCATTTTGTTCTCCGCATCAGGTAGGTACCTAAGGGTTATGGAGTGGACACTGGAGCTTTTATCCTGGCCTTCGACGGCAACATTTTACCTGAGAATCTTAAGGTCGTGGTATATAGGTGTGGCGTCAGGCGTTATCTTCCTCCTCCGAGGAGATGTTTTAAGTGCAAGAGGTTCGTGACACATGTCCTCCCACTGTTCTAATGAGGCGGTGTAAGGTATGTGGACGGTCGTCCCATGACGGCACCCCTTTTGACCAATCGCCTCAATGTGTCAACTGTCCAGAACTGCACCTTCATTGTTCACAGCAGTGCTCTGTGTTCAAGAGGGAGAAGAAAATTCAAGAGCATAAAACGCTTGACCACCCCTCTTGTGAAGGTGCAAAAAAAAAGTTTGAAAGACTTCATCTGTCTGATACGGTCTCAAATTTTGCGAGTCTCAGTCGATACTTCATGCGATGACAAGGTCTTGCACAACGCCTCGTGACCCTAGTTATATTCCAGGGCCTGCCCTAGAGAGAACGTCAGCTTCCTCCCCCCCCCCTCTCTCTCCCTTATCTATATAGCACACGATTGGTGCCGTCAGAGATCCCTAGCCATCCTCTGACGTCGTCAGAGAGTAGTACACCTGTCAAGATGCCCCACAGACTAAAAGACGAAGAGTCCTGTTCGATCCTGTGAAAGAAAGTGGAGAAATCACACACACGGAAGTCCTAAAAGGATAAGGAGGATTAGCATAAACTACTTTCTGAGGCATCGGATGTTCTGCTCCCCACCCCTGCAGAGGTCGAGCCTTTGTACACTGACGACGGATCATGCAATCGGGTGGACCACGACCTGGCAGCGAAATAATCACACGCATTGTTCCGTTCGTCGCTTTCTCAGACCTGAATCCAACTCTCCTTCAATAGAACTGTAATGGCTACTATAGCCATCTGAGCGACCTCCGTCATTTAATGGCTAATTGCTCCGTAAACGGCTTACTACTTCAGGAAACACATTTACATTTACTTAACTCTTGCTTTGAAAAACTATAAATCCTACTGTACCAATCGTTTAAATGTCGAGAGAGCGTTCGGTTGGGTCTGTAGACTCATACGCTCTGATATTTTCAGTGAGCAGATTCCCCTTATCACTGCCATAGAGGCTGTGGCCGTTGGTGCCTGTCCGTTCGGATGATAATGTGTAACGTTTATCTAGTTCTAGACAGACCGTTTCATTATCACGAACTCTTAGTTAATGGAACAGCTACCTCCCTCCTTCCTCTTATTGGAGGACTTAAATGCCAAAAATCCTCGGTGGAGCGGTGAACTGTCGCAGAGGCAGAGTACTAGAACAGCTCCTTACAGAATAGGACGTCTGCCTATTGAACACTGGAGCTGCAGCACGTTTCAGTGTGACCCACGGAACATACTCAGCTATTAATCTCACAGTTTGCAGCCCGGGTATGTTATCCCTGATGCAGTGGCGCGTCTTTGGCGATCTCTCCAACATAGGCGTCTGGAGCATGCTCCATGTTGGTCGCTTTGGAAAGCTGACTGGCAGGCTTTCTCCTCTACAGCCACTTTTTCAGCCAGTCGTGCGATGAATTCGAAACAGTTGTATGGAATACTGTCGATAATATTTTTCATGTTGCAGCAGCTTCTTCCGCTCATTACGGCGACCTCCGGTGTCATGTAGGTCTGAAGATACAGCCACAGCTGTCAGGGAACGCCACAGGGCGCTTCAATGGCACAATCATCCGTCTATGGATAATTTAACAGCATACAGGAGACGCCGGGTGAAAGGGTGGTTTTTAATAAAGAAAGGGAACCAGGAGTGTTGGAAGCGATCCCGTACCCCATCGTCCCAAGAATGGACTAAACTCCGCCACATTCTGAACATCCATCATCCACGGCACTTCCTGGGATCCTTGTCAATGGTAATGTCTACACTGATCCCATGATACTGGATGAATATTTTGCGACACATTTCGCTAAAGTGTCCGCTTGCAGTAATTACCATCCTCACTGCCTGACTCTGAAATACCTTACTGAGCGCTGGTCGCCATCCTTTCAGGCACACAGCTCACCATACTACAGCGCCCCTTTTACTGAGTGGAAGCTTCGCAGTGCTTTGGCAGTGTCTAGATAGGGCCCCTGGAAGCTACAAAATCCACAACCAAATGCTCAAAAATCTTCATGCCGACAGCATGAAACACATCGTCGAGCTTCTTACTTGCGTTTGGCGGGAGGGAGAATTTCCCTCTCAGTGGTGAGGTGGTGGTGTTATTCCTGTCCTGAAACTGGGAAAGGACCCACATATTATAAGTAGCTAGCTGCCTGTCTCTCTGACGAATGGGTTGTGTAAGCTATTCGAACGAATGGTCAACCGCCGTCTTTGTTGGTGCCTTGAAGTCGGAGGGAATGTATCATGATTCCAAAGTGGCTTTCGGCCTTTCTGGTCCACCACAGATCATATGGTTCGTCTGGAATCTGCTGTGAGCAATGCTTTCGCGCATCGCCAACATCAAACTGCTATGTTATTTGATCTACAGAAGGCATACGATACAATCTGCCGACATCACATCCTATCTAAACTGCATGAGTGGGGTTTCTGGGACAGTTCATTTTTATCCAGAATTTCTTCAGACTGTTTCCGGCTCAGATGAATTAAACTCTCAGCAGCCAATATGTGCAGGAAAGTGGAGTCCCTCGGGCGTCGGTTCCGAGTGTAACACTGTTCGCTACCGCTATCTGTGGTATAGTAAATGCTGTGGGCCTCACAGGCTTTCAATCTCTGTATGTGGCTTATCTTTGCCTGTACTATGCCTCTGCTTCACTGTGCACCACTGATTGCCAACTTCAGAGGGCTTTCTGCAGAGTTAATGACTGGACCCTGAATCACAGCTATCAATTTTCTCTTGCAAAATCGAGTTACACATTTCTGTCGACTCCGAACTGTGCACCTTCACCCAGAAATTTATTTTGGTGACCAGTTCTTGAAGTCGGTGATACTTTTCAATTCCTAGGTAGTTCATCTGACAATAAGCTAACTTGGCTGCCACATGTCCTCCAGCTCAAGCCAACTTGCATGAAGAAATTAAATGCTTTTTTTTTTTAGTAACTCCTCGTGGAGTGCTGACCACATAGTTCTTCTGAGATTTTACAAACCGCTGATTTTGTCCCACTTGGATGGTGGACATGTTCCCTATGGATCAGCAGCACTGTCTACACTGAGATTGCTCAAAACTGTTCAGTTGGCAGTGGTGACCTTCCATACGAGCCATATTGACAGCGTCCTGGCAGAAGCTGGTGTCCCAGTGCTGCAAGTTAGACGATGGCAGCTTCTGGCAAATTACGCAGTACAATATGTCAGATGACTACTCACCCTTCTCACTCAACTCTGTTCCACAATCAACAGATCAGACTGCTTAGGCATCGCCCAAAACTGAGTAGAACAACTGGGATCCGACACCATACTCTACTGAAGGACCTCAGACAGCGTCCTTTAGGCTTTGTTCCTGGAGTTCCCTCTCAACAGTCGCCGTGGTGTCCAATCTGTCCTGTGATACAGATGGACCCATTTTGTGGCCCCAAGAAGGATGCTGATTCTACCCTTCTACCAAACTGTTTCGTTCGATCGTCCACGAATGGATCGAAAGTCAGTTACAGAGTTTGTTACGCTTTCACACATGCAAGCGGACACGAGAGGCACTTTGTGACGAGTGCCTCCAGTGTATACACTGCAGATTTGGTTGCCATGTCTCAGGCTTTGCAATACCTCAAACCCTTCGCCAAGACGAATTTTCTGGTCTGTAATGATTCCATGAGTTGCTTAAAAGGCATATCCCCGTGTTGTCTAAAAATCTTTCACACGCCAACATCCGGGACGTACTGGTTGACTCTGCAGCTCTGGAAAGGCAGTGACCTTCATCTGGACATGGAGGCACATAGCCTACATAGGCGTTCCAGGAAATTAACTCACCGACCGTCTAGCTGAAGACGCAACTACATGAGATCAATTTGACGTCAGAATACCGGGCAGAGGCTTAAGTTACAACTTCGACGCAATATTTTGAGGCTCTGGGAACTGGAGTGGCAGGCTACTACGATCCAAAACTATTTGAGGCGTTTAAAAGCTCCACTAAGGTGTAGCGTACATGTTCCCAGGACTCTCGCAAAGATGCCACTGTGTTGTGCCGGCTACGCATCGGCCACACGACTCACCCACGAGTTTCTTCTGCGCCGGGAGAATCCTCGTCACTGGAGCTGCGAAATCCACTGACGATAGCGCACGTTCTTGAGTGCGCCTTGCCGACCGATCTGCAACACGCTCTCAACTTGCCTACCTCGCTATCTCAGGCGCTTGAGGATGACGAAACAGCCACTATCAATGTGCTGCATTCCCTGAGCGAGAGCGGATTTTACACTAAACTGCAATACTCTTCAACTTTCAGTGTTAGGGATGTTTGTGGGGGGAGAGCCTCCCCAGCGGGGGGTACCACTCATGCGACCGCAGGTTACTTTCTTCCCCCGTCTCCTTGTTGTGCCTTTGCACACTCTTGTGCAAGTGTTTATCTCTGTTTTCTTTTACCTATCATTTTACAATTATCACACCCTTTTTCAAACTCTTTGGCTTGTTTTTATTGCCGGAGCTGCCAAGTTTCCAATTTTTTCGCTTTCTTCCTTTAAGTATTTTACGGAATAGGGGACTGACAATTTAGTTTACTTCCTTTTAACAAATAATACTAATAATAATCACTCGTCTCGGAAATCAACATCTACACAGAAAAGAGAAACAACCTGCTGAGAAATGTGCTGTGATATACTGAAAAGTCTGCTGACGTGGTTGTGGTTTGACATTCCACCAGTTGCCCACCCTGTCACAAGAGAGGACTGAAAGGAGATCAGCACGAGGACCACCCAAGGCGACACAACACTGAAAAACCCAACTATTTCCGTTTAAAGCCTCTATGGTTTACTTTGGGGTTAAGCTCCCCATCTTGATAACTGTGGAACGTCTGTGGACCCCTTAAAAGGTGCAAGATCCGTCCACAGTGCAACGAAACATCAAGTAACCGTCATATAAATGGGTAAATGTCAGCACCGGATAGCCTCTGTAACCATCCTGCGTTAGGACAGAGGGGAGGTGACTTCACATTCTGCTTCCTCCTGATAACGCAGGGATCGTTCTCGTGTGTGAGCTATCAATTCTCCATGCAGCCATATCGACATCTACATAAGCTGCCTGAGAAAAACATAAGCACGAACAGGGGAGAAGAAAACGCAATAAAGCTACACCGGGTGAAAGGGTATGTGATGTCATTTCAGTCATTAAATACCAACCGGACAAATAGACCAACGGTGGGGCCTTCTTCGAATTGCTGATGACGCTGTTACGCGTCTGTGTAATACATTGCTCAGTCAACATCCCACAGAGTTAACGCTATTATATTCCGAACCCATACTAGGTTTAGTAACTACACTAAACTTGGACAGCACTGAAGCACACTGGTGGCATTTCTGTCGCAGAAAATGCCAGCTAATCATATACAGACACGGCTATAGTGTGTATGGGTAACAAGTTATACTGAGATTCAATCATTTCTTCTCAGTGCTTAACTTTATTTATTTTTATTTTTTTTTTTTTTGAGGCAGTGTATATAAACCACAGGTACGTACTTGCTAATAGTATTTTTTTCCCTATGCAATTCCTGTAATGAGGCAGGCGAAGACGGCTATGTGTATTTTTATCACTTTCTCATGACCATACGCGTCGTATACCATGGTGTTGTCATGGTCGTCACACCTACATCTTGGGATACGAGTCACAGGATTTCACAAGAACTAAACGGATTCCCATTTAAGTCTCCGGAGCATTTTAGTGACACTTTCGTATGACTTGTACTGGCCTGTTACGGTGCTATAAAAACTAGCAGCTCGTCTCTGAATTTGTTTGTTGTATGTAGCCCTGGCACTTAGGAACACCAGTTCCTGTAACAATTTGAATTGACTGGACCAGCGTTTGGTATGCGACTTCCTCGACAGATGCGCTGCGTTTTCCCAGAACAATTCCAACAAATCCAAGATTTCCGTTAGCCTCCCCTAATGATTCTACGTGATCCGACCATTTCATATCGCTTCTTAGTATAAGAGGCGATCGGAAAATTTGCGTCTGAGGGCGTTGCTGCAGCTCATATGGAAGGCAACGTGACTCCAGTGAGGGTGTATAATCACTGACATCTACGTAATATAAATGGGGAAACGTTAACCATGACGACGTTATTGCCAAATGCGTTGAAACAGGACGAATGTGTTGTTCTTGTCTTGGTTGCCGAAGGACGAGCACCGGTAGACATTGCAAGTGTATGGAAAAACTTCGAAACTCTCTTTTGTAAGTGTCTGGTTTGTATCTGAGGCATTGGTGAAGCTTATTTTGATATCTAAATACGTAAATGTTAGTGCAGGGCAACAGAAATGTGTTAAAATCAAGTTTTGACCGGAAATAATGAGAACTCATGCTAGACGATGCAATATACAGGGATAGCCAGCACGTCAAACAATTCGCCTGCGAGAAAGCAATCCGTTTTCAATGAAATTTACATATTCTGTTTGGATGGAAAGAAATGACTCAGATTAAAATGTTGGCCCTGAATATTGTTAATCTTTGTCTTTACCCCTGCAAACAATCACTGTGCCACAACTGTTACTTTAATTACAGGGCAAATGGACATATAAATTAACGCATCTGACTTTCTGGTAAACTACGTGGAAAGTTACAAGATAGCACTTTTCTGAAGTCATTTGCTAATTCAAAAGCTCTGAAATTATATGATAATTCTACAAATACACTGCGACATTCATCGTACCTTACAGTGGACATCACTTTTTATGATAATTAAATTCATTGGCCTAGCTGCGCACACAGAGCGCTCGTCGGTTCTGCAACCAGTTACTATCGCGATAATGATGAGACTGTCAAAAATCAAATTCTATTTACCATACTTGCGATGTGCAGTGCAAGACGGTATCTTATCACTTCTCGTAAGAATATTTTTGCAGCACATAACTCGAGATACAATGAGAGTATACAAACACATTCATAAGGATGAAGAATGAAAAATGAGGAACTATACTTAACGACTGATAAATAAGAACAAAGACTCAGAGTACAACGATACTTCATTAAGCCATAACAATAGACCGTTTCATTAAGCTCTCACAACTAGGCGAATTAGCAAAATATTTCTTAATAACTTTCTTGTGTACAATTAATTTTCCTGATACTAGTTTCAATACCGAGACAAAACCGTATGACGCATTATAAAACTTCTACACTAAACTTCAGTAATATGCAGTGTTCCAACAATAAGAAATTACAAAGTTATAAATATATTTAAAAACTTAATTTGCTTAAAAAATCTTCCTTTGACATTATTCTACTGCTATAATCTCGTTTAAATAATGCTACCTCCACTATACGGCAGGTCAGCTTCCATCTTTCTCAAACCGTGTAGCCAGACTGTCCAACTCTCTTTTAAAGAAGATGTTGGTTAGAGGTCATAAGAGCAAGCTTACAAAGAATTTTGTTATATCGATACTACAGAGTTTGAGTACATTTACCAAATTCGCAACTACATTCACATTTCTGGGCAAACCTTCTTGAAAATCGTCATAGCAAATAAGACAGTAAGCTTTTAACATCCATCTGAGGTTGAACAACACTTGGGGGGGGGGCGGGGGGGGGGGCAGCGTTTCTCTCTAAAACCACCGCTGTGGAATGACGTGCAACAAGGGGTTCTGCAGCTTCATGATAACGCACGAAGTTAAGGCTAACTGAAGTCTTAGACACTCGACCTGATGTCTCCACGTGCGATCATCACGCCTTCCGTCCCTGAAAAGAGGCGTTGAAGGGGCAACGATTCCTGTCGGACGAGGATGTGCAGCATGCAGTTACGGACTTCTTCACACTAGACACGATGTCCTACCAACCTGGTTCGTTAGTGGGAAGGGTGCGTCAGTGGTCACGGCTATTTCGCCTGATTGGTATATTGCTTATGGAATATACGGCCTTCGAAAGGAAACTTTTTGATCGCCCCTTACATTATCCCATCAAGTTATGTGACATGCTCAAGATGTTCACGTCTAATCATTCAATCAGATACTATGTTTCTTTATCCTTTTTATAGACGTCATCTTACATTTATCCATATTGCATCAAGACGAAATTTTTTCGAAACGTTTCCGTAGCTCGTCCCCAACGACTAACCTTTCCTGTAGACCACAGCGTCGTAAGCCAACAATCTGACAGTGCTGCTGGTCCTGATAACCGTTTACCTATACTGCGAATATTAGAGGTCCTGTTAAGTTTGGTTGGAGAACACCCATTGTTATTGTAGAGGCCCAACCAAATCAGGCCTTAACGTCAGTCGAGGATAGACAAGTGGAAGAGCGGTGTTTGAGTCCTGTGGAGTGCTAGGGCACTAGTGACACAACATTCAGTTAACAGACATTTGTCAGAGAGCTTTACAGTCAGTCAGTCTTCTTCTGAGGGCTGCCTAGCAGCGATTGAGCGGAGCCCGCGTTGCTCGGGGGCACAGAGTAGCGCGTCAGCGCCCGGCGAGGAATGTGCAAGTGCGGGCTGTGACGTTGTCTGAGGTCAGTGCCGCGGTTCCGTCATAGGAGGGTGCGGCGGCCGGCGCGTCGGTACAGACCGGCGAGGCTGTGGACGTCTGTCGAAGCCTCAGCATCTCGTTGAATGAAATTGCGCTTAGGCTCAGCCCCAGAAATCCCCGTACCCCTGTTGTCAGTTGCCGAGATGACAGGCAGGCAGACGAGCCAGGGCCAGCCCGAGAGGCGGTCCCAGCATACAGCCAGTAACGCGCAACTTGTGCCGCCCCAGTAGTGGCAACAAAGGCACCCTGGTTCCAAATTCAACAGCTCGCTGATGGATCGTAGCAGTGGACTCCAAGGTGGCGGGTGGCGGCGGCTGTATACTGTTGTACACTCCTGGAAATGGAAAAAAGAACACATTGACACCGGTGTGTCAGACCCACCATACTTGCTCCGGACACTGCGAGAAGGCTGTACAAGCAATGATCACACGCACGGCACAGCGGACACACCAGGAACCGCGGTGTTGGCCGTCGAATGGCGCTAGCTGCGCAGCATTTGTGCACCGCCGCCGTCAGTGTCAGCCAGTTTGCCGTGGCATACGGAGCTCCATCGCAGTCTTTTCTAACACTGGTAGCATGCCGCGACAGCGTGGACGTGAACCGTATGTGCAGTTGACGGACTTTGAGCGAGGGCGTATAGTGGGCATGCGGGAGGCCGGGTGGACGTACCGCCGAATTGCTCAACACGTGGGGCGTGAGGTCTCCACAGTACATCGATGTTGTCGCCAGTGGTCGGCGGAAGGTGCACGTGCCCGTCGACCTGGGACCGGACCGCAGCGACGCACGGATGCACGCCAAGACCGTAGGATCCTACACAGTGCCGTAGGGGACCGCACCGCCACTTCCCAGCAAATTAGGGACACTGTTGCTCCTGGGGTATCGGCGAGGACCATTCGCAACCGTCTCCATGAAGCTGGGCTACGGTCCCGCACACCGTTAGGCCGTCTTCCGCTCACGCCCCAACATCGTGCAGCCCGCCTCCAGTGGTGTCGCGACAGGCGTGAATGGAGGGACGAATGCAGACGTGTCGTCTTCAGCGATGAGAGTCGCTTCTGCCTTGGTGCCAATGATGGTCGTATGCGTGTTTGGCGCCGTGCAGGTGAGCGCCACAATCAGGACTGCATACGACCGAGGCACACAGGGCCAACACCCGGCATCATGATGTGGGGAGCGATCTCCTACACTGGCCGTACACCACTGGTGATCGTAGAGGGGACACTGAATAGTGCACGGTACATCCAAACCGTCATCGAACCCATCGTTCTACCATTCCTAGACCGGCAAGGGAACTTGCTGCTCCAACAGGACAATGCACGTCCGCATGTATCCCGTGCCACCCAACGTGCTCTAGAAGGTGTAAGTCAACTACCCTGGCCAGCAAGATCTCCGGATCTGTCCCCCATTGAGCATGTTTGGGACTGGATGAAGCGTCGTCTCACGCGGTCTGCACGTCCAGCACGAACGCTGGTCCAACTGAGGCGCCAGGTGGAAATGGCATAGCAAGCCGTTCCACAGGACTACATCCAGTATCTCTACGATCGTCTCCATGGGAGAACAGCAGCCTGCATTGCTGCGAAAGGTGGATATACACTGTACTAGTGCCGACATTGTGCATGCTCTGTTGCCTGTGTCTATGTGCCTGTGGTTCTGTCAGTGTGATCATGTGATGTATCTGACCCCAGGAAAGTGTCAATAAAGTTTCCCCTTCCTGGGACAATGAATTCACGGTGTTCTTATTTCAATTTCCAGGAGTGTATTTACCAGGGCATTCTGCAAGAAGTAGATCTGACCTTCCATCGGTATTAGTGATGCTGATGGAGTGGCCTCAATCTGAGAGCGAGAGGAAGGAAGGCGAGGGTTTTACAACAGTCGATGACTTGATCGCGCCCCGTACTGGTCATCGAATGTGCTCCTGTTTTCTGAGCCTGTCTGCCGGCTTAATGTTTAATTCAGAACTTCAGAGCGTTTTTTACGCAAAGTTAACAGCCTGAAAGACCTTGCGTCATCCCTAGCTGAAGTAACTACATGTAACCCCGTTATACGATAGTGAGTCAAATGAAAAACTTAAATATTTTTTAAATATTATTCATTGTGCAGAAGTGGTACAAAGCCGTATCATTTCTCAACATAATCTCCCCCACGCTCAATACAAGTCCTCCAGCGCTTACAAAGTGTATAAATTCCTTTAGAAAAAAATTCTTTTGGTAGTCTGCGCAACCATTCATGCACTGCGTGGCGTACCTCTTCATCAGAACGGAACTTCTTTCCTCCCATTGCGTCTTTGAGTAGTCCAAACATACGGAAATAACTTGATGAGGAATGGTGCCATTCTTTGCTCGCTCTCTTCGTTTCCGGTTGGTGGAAGTGGACCCAGGTTTCGTCCCCAGTAACGATTCTTGCAAGATAGCCATCACCTTCTCGTTCAGAGCGCCGAAGAAGTTCTTCACAAGCATCAACACGTCGTTCTCTCATTTCAGGAGTCAGCTGCCGTGGCACCCATCTTGCAGACGCTTAGTGAAACTGCAGCACATTATGCACAATGCCGGCCGTGGTGGCCAAGCGGTTCTAGGCGCTACAGTCTGGAACCGCGCGACCGCTACGGTCGCAGGTTCGAATCCTGCCTCGGGCATGAATGTGTGTGATGTCCTTAGGTTAGTTAGGTTTAATTACCTCTAAATTCTAGCGGACTGATGACCTTAAAAGTTAAGTCCCATAGTGCTGATAGCCACTCACCATGCACAGTGTGGTGTGCGTACCCATGACTAATCTGTAAACGTGCTACAGTGTCATTCAGTGGCTTTAACTGCTGCAATGTTCTGTGGAGCCAAAACTCGTTGCGCCTGACCTGGACGAGGAGCATCTTCCACTGAAGTCACACTATTTGCGAACTTCCCACTCCATTTGTAGACTTGCTGTTGTAACAAACATGCATCACCGTACTGAACCTACATTCGTCGATGAATTTCAATAGGTTTCACATCTTCACCACGCAAAAACCGAAAAACAGAACGCTGTTCTTCCCTGCTGCAAGTCGCAAGTGGGGCGGCCATCTTTATACTGATACTGCGACGGTATGTGTGCATTTGCAGTATGCTGCCACCTACAGGCCACTCTGCACGCTGTTTGTAGCACGCTTACCAACTTACAGGATAACGGCGCGAAATTTCGATTTATTACAAATTTAAGGTTTTCATTTGACTCACCCTCGTAGAGGAGCGTTGTCTGCTGTCCACTGTTGTCAACGTGCTGTTCCTGACGTTCTCTCTCGCACACTGAGACAAATAATCTGTGTTTAGTTCTATAGTGTTGACATTGGTTACGCCACAGTTGCGTACTCAGTGGAGGTTATCCATTTAGCGCCGTACCAGCCAGTTCTAACAAAGTTTTGTTCCTAAACTTAATTACTATTCTCCTGTGCAACATTAGTTTCTAGTGAACATTAGCCGCCGAATGTAACATGTTCGAATCGTTGCCTTGCTGGAAGTTCCGAAGACATACGAACGACACAATACCTGTTCTTGCTGGAAACCAAATTCTCGAGTTCGACTCTGTACCGTCGGCTTGGAGAATGCAGGCGGCTCGCCGGGTGTGTTCTCCATCCTCAGCGAGCGTTCTCACATCTTCTGAAAGAATAACCAAGAACAATCCCGTAATGTCCTCATCACAAATGAGGCGGACTTTTGAGACCTATTTTCGTCGTCTGAGCGTTTGGCAAACTATCGTGAATCGTTGCAGACCTGCCAAATTTGTGGACAACGCTCGATATAGTATTCTCATCTAGGGAAGCGTCGTCGTAGAACTCAAGAAAATTACAAATAAATTTTCTCGCTTATAAAAATTAATGCGATCGATTGTGATTGTCACAGACTTAAATCGTTTTTAAAATCTATCTTCATTATTTTGTAAGACTATTATTTAGTACACGTTAGTCATTTGATGCGATTGTTATATGAAGTACTCTTGGAGGCCTTAGGTCTCTGAGGAAACTGAATAATTTTCTATTTCGCCCATCTCATTTGCATTGATATAAAGTTCAGTTGCAGTGTTTACGGGCTTCGAGATTACACACCACACACTTTGCTATTAACCATAATTATTCATACAGCTAAAAGGCATAGTAAAATATATAGATGGCCACAAGTGCCCTCATTGTTCTTGGACAATGCGTCCGTTACTACTGACTGAAAATCAGTGTTGCCAACAGTGTAAGTTGCTGTCTTCTGACACCATATGGTATAAATAATTACCGTTAATAGCAAGGCATTTGGTTTGAAAATGGGCACGTCAGCCCGAAACCGGTAACCACTATAGCTGAAATTTATATCAATGCAAATGAAAAAGTCGAAATTAATTTGTTTAATTCTACTTTCTTCAGTACCGAACAGTTACGGACCTACCATCCCGTGGCAACATGCCTCGAATAAGCAAAACTTTGCTTCTTGGGCAGTGCGTACTGTCTGATGTCATTTACCCACCGTCGATTAGGATGTCGTCTCGGACCTTCCATATTTCTTTGAATCCAGTAGGGACGTTCCATTGTTTTACAACCATCTATTCGCCAAACCCATTTCATTTTCCTTATTACGCATTCCGCTCCACCCTGTTCGCTGCGAAATTCGACTCAGAGGTAAGGCAGCTCGAATCCTGGTGGTGGATCAATTTTGCGTCAGTGTGTTGTATTCAATTTCAAATCTTTCTGCAGTGGTTACGAAGGAAGTGAGGCCATGTGACACTGTTGATGACGATCCGTCCGCCGGATAGGGATGTGAAGCACGGCGTCACCATTGATGCTCTTAGAGATGACTACGCTATGTATCGGCACCTGCTTTCACTCTCTCGCTTCCCTCACCACCACCACCACCACCACCACCACCACCACCACCACCACCACGAGCCGCAGCGCTATACTGTACCATACACGCTTCCAGTTCACCCACTGACTCCACAAACACGCGTACGATAGTTACCACCTATCCACCCACAAGGGAAGGGAGCAATGTGTGCTGTGGGAGGACACACTTTCTGCTAGGCACCTAAACCCACCCCTTCAGACAACGCAGCTAACAATGCCATACGACATTTCACCAGGAAAAATCATTAATTTTCTATGTTTTACATTTTTCCTGTGTCGTGTAGTGTTTCCAATCATGCAAACCCATCGGTCGCTGAAGTAATCCCAGTTTTACCACGGTTTCCACAATGAAAAATGACGTCTCGTTTCTGTATATCAATATTTGTAGTGTTCTCCAATTGCAGACGTTCACATTCAAACACAGTAGAACCTTCCTTTTGCAATCAGCACTCAAGAAATTTTTGCTCACGTGTTAATTTCTTTTGCTGCAGATCTAGTTGCATTAGTCAGCACTCGGCAGTGATAAGTTCTCATAGTAGCTAAATACTTATTTGGTGTGGCGAATAACGGGGAGCTAAATTGTTTTTCTGTGAATGAACGAGTATTTTTACGTAGAAAAATTCGAAACAGTCCAATATTTTCTATTCCACAAAGGCATTATACTCCAGATATCGATAAAATATAAAAAGCATTTTGAACAGTTTCCATTAGCCACAACTTGCAGATACAAATACATATTCTGCGGTGGTAACAATTAAAACAAGATCTAGGAAGGGGATGAACTCGGAGTAAGGCCTGAGATGTTAATCGCCCGACACAGAACCGAATATAACAGAGACCATTAGGATTAACGCTCCAGTGTCTCACTACTTGTGTTAGTAGAAAACGTACAAACCACATGAATTTTATTGATTTGAGTGGCTAAGCCTCTGAACACTATGGGACTTAACTTCTGAGGTCATCAGTCCCATAGAACTTAGAAGTACTTAAACCTAACTAACCTAAGGACATCACACACATCCATGCACGAGGCAGGAATCGAACCTGATTTGAGGGATAATTAATTATTGATTGTGATTACCCACTTAAAAACAGGACCGCTAAGTTTTGGTTTTTAACTTTTGAAGTCGGAAAGAGATTTAAAATTAACGAGTATTTTAGCTTTACCGATGACATAGTAATTCTGTCAGAGGACAGCAAAGGAGTTTGAAGAGAAGTTGAACGAAATGGACAGTGAAATATAGAAATAAAAACACAAACAGCCAAAATAGCTAAATATAATTTTATTTTTGGTGACCAGTTTTGGCAAATCAATGTGGCTATCATCAGATCTTATGCAAACACATCACAGTAAATCTCCATCATATGTACAACCCTTCGTGTCAAGTCGAGACACTACATTCCAAGAACATGCAGCATCACTAAATGTAGAATTATACACTCATCAAGAAACGTTTTGCATCACCCCGGTTCCCAGAACTTCTCAAGAAGGACGTTGACTGTGAATATTGTATCACACACACAGTCCCATTGACTGTTCAAAGATGTCACTAAACCCGCCTGAAGATGTAAACAATCATGCATGAACAGCTCCTATTAGACGGAGGGGGCCCGGTCGAAGTGGCCGAGCGGTTCTAGGCGCTTCAGTCTGGAACCGTGCAACCGCTACGGTCGCAGGTTCGAATCCTGCCTCGGGCATGGATGTGTGTGATGTCCTAAGGGTAGTTAGGTTTAAGTAGTTCTAAGTTCTAGGGGACATGATCTAAGATGTGAAGTCCCATAGTGCTCAGAGCCATTTTTTAGACGGAGCGGGTTCGACAGCCGATCAGTACCAGTCATTCCACCAGCAAGGACGTACACCGCTTGTGTTGTCCGTAGTTCAACCATGCCTAGACGGTCAATACAGCGGTTCGATCGCGTCCTCATTGTTACTTTGTATCAGGAAGGGTTCTCAACAAGGAAGTGTCCAGGCGTCTCGGGGTGAACCAAAGCGATGTTGTTCGGACATGGAGGAGATAGAGAGAGAACTCCCGGTGACACGCCTCGCTCTTGCAGTCGAAGGGCTACTACTGCAATGGAAGACCGCTACCTACGGATTATGGCTCGGAGGAACATTGACAGCAACGCCACCATGTTGAACAATGCTTTTCTTGCAGCCAGAGGACGTTGTGTTGAGACTCAAACTGTGCGAAATAGGCTTGTATGATGCGCAACTTCATTCCCGACGTCCATGGCGAGGTACATCTTTGCAACCACGACACCATGCAGCGCGGTACAGATTGGCTCAACAACATGACGAATGAACCGCTCAGGATAGGCAACACGTTCTCTTCACCAGTGAGTGTCGCATATGCCTTCAACCAATCGTCGGAGACGTGTTTGGAGGCAACCCGATCAGGTTGAACGCCTTACACTGTCCAGCGAGTTCAGAAAGGTGGAGGTGCCCTGCTGTTTTGGAGTGGCATTATGTGGGGCCGACGTACGACGCTGGTGGTCATGAAAGCGCCGTAACGGCTGTACGATACTTGAATGCCGTTCTCGGACCGATAGTGCAGCCATATCGGTAGCATATTGGCAAGGCATTCGTCTTCATGCACATCTTGTCAATGACTTCCTTCAGGATAACATCACTCGACTAGTGGCCAGCATGTTCTCCAGACATGAACCGTATCGAAAATTCCTGGGATGGATTGATATGGGCTGTTGATGGACGACGTGGCCCACCAATCACTGCGAGGGATGTACGTCGAATCGCCGTTGAGAGGTGGGGCAACGTGGACCAACAGTGCCTTGATGAACTTGGGGATAGTATGCCACGACGAATACAGGCATGCATCAATGCGAGAGGACGTAATACTTGGTATTAGAGGTACCGGTGTGTACAGCAATCTGGACCACGACCTCTGAAGGTCTCGCTGTATGGTGATACAGCATGCAATGTGTTGTTTTCATGAGCAATAAAAAGGGCGGAAATGATCATGTTGTTGCCTATACCAGTCTTCTGTACAGGTTCCGGAACTTTCGGAACCGAGGGGATGTAAAACTTTTTTTTATGTGTGTATTTATTGATCTTGGCGGTTAAAGTTCTTGCTTCTGCATTTAACATAAATCTAGATCGCTCCCGCACTTGAATAATGTCAAGCATAAGGAACGGACAAGAGTTTTGAAAGTTGGATATGAGATGAACATCAACAAATGCTAAACAAGAATAATGGGTAGTAGTCGAATTACATCGAATTAGATTAAGTTAAGAGACACTAAAAGTAGTAGATGACGTTTGCTGTTTGGGCACTAAAATAAATTACGATGGCTAAAGTAGACAGGATATAAAATGTAGACTATCAATGGCAAGAAAAGGGTTCCAAAGAATAGACATTTATTAACAACGAATGTAAATGGCATCAGGAAATCCTTTATGGAGGCATTTGCCTGGAGTGTAGCATTGTACTTAAGAGAAACGTAATCAGGAAGTACTAAATAGAATTAGGGAGAAAAGAAATCTGTGGATAACTTGACTAAAAAACAAGATCGGTTAATAGAACACGTTCTGAGATATCGAGGAATCGTCAGTTTGGTATCAGAGAGAGAGAGAGAGAGAGAGAGAGAGAGAGAGAGAGAGAGAGAGGGGGGGGAGGGGGGTAAAAAGTTCAGATAGTCCAAGAGACTAGTATAATAAGCGGGTTCACAGGGGCGTGGGTTGCAGTAATTAACCGTAATGAAGGGACTTGCACAGGATAGAGTATCATGGAGAGCGGCCTCAAACTGGTCTTCGGAGTAACGACCATGACGACAGTAAAACTTAGATTTGGTTAGGAGATAAACTGTGTTGGATTGACGCTGATTAATTTCTCAGCTGTTAACATCGGTAAATGTGACCATGACATGCGTATGTGTGACGATTTTTAGGATTTGCAATTGATGAAGCGTAATTATTTACATTTTATGATGACCTTACGGCTGAAATTGCAGCTGTCGGTTGTACCAATAAATAAGGCGGCGTTGATGTCAGTTACAAAATTACTGGCCGATTTGTGTTCCTGTTCAAGGTTGCGGTCTCGGAAGGATCAGTAATCAGTGTTTTGTAAGCGCAGCCACCAACGCTGACCTGGTACACGTGTAACAGTAACGTGAAGTTTTCGTACCAGTGGCCCGCCTCGACTCCCCGGACGTGAATCTAATTGTCTCTTCAGCGTGGACAGAAGGATTACAACGCTAAAGCATTAGCTAACTTTGAATTAGCGTAGGCCACTTGTTAGCAGGTGGCTGTATCTCTCTTAGTGCTTAGCGGAGCGCTCGGCTCTCCAGCGACTTTTAGTAGTCCCTTGCGCAACGCGGACAAGCTGTTTTATTTTTAGCGTTCCTAAATTGTTGTAGATTTGTGATACAATTATTTGTGATAACATGAGCTATTGCCAGTCCCGATTGCGAATACATCAAAACATCAACAAAGAAAAAACCGTCACTCTTATCACCCTAAGAACAGTGCCATAGACCAATGGTGTTAGTGATTTCGTTTTGTAGAACATATTTATAATCGTCTTGGGGTAGTGTGTAAACGGAAGTTCGGCTTCACTGCTTCAGTGGCAGTGCTGTACACAAGCAGGACACACAAATCCAATACAGACTATGATAGGATCACGTTTGCTTAGTTAAATTCTGTCCTTCCTCATCTCTAAAATAAGTGATAAATAACCTCATAACCAGTGTCCCTCGGGTACTGTGTCCTTAAATTGTGAGTCGTAATGTTTTTGAGAAGTTTTGCCTGATAATAATCTGCGCCATACGGTGATCACGTATTTCATATTGCATCTTGCGGCTGCCGGCGAATTGTGGCCGACCGACGTACACGGATAATGCTGGCCAGAGTTATGGATATAGGAGCTTATCGCCCGTGGCCTAAGCAAACAAAGGCCCAGCACGTACGGGTGAGCCGGCGATTTTGCTCTGTGCACACAGCATCTGGGGACGGCGTGCAGCCCTCCATTCCTCTTTTTTCCCCCTTCTATTGGTGCCTCACACGTGGATACAAACGAGGTCATCCCAGCGAGGCGGCTCACTTTGCTCCTACAATGTTTGCATAATGATCGGCTGTTTATGATTACCATAAAGCACTGAGCATTGATAAGTCTCGTGAAGATGATCCACATGGAGACCCTTAAATTGCAACCACAGATGAAAAACGTAAAAGGAACAATATTTTACTCGACGATATGCAGATACAACTGTGACATACTTCACACCATAAGCACACCATAAAAAACATTAAGACGCATTTCATACACAGAAATCGTTGAGAGACGGGCGTCGGGTTTGCTGAGAACTGACCAAAAGCAGTTGCAGAAGCGTATTCAGTAATGTTCCCACGGTTTTAAGTAGAATTAAACTGTCTTGTGTGCTGTGTCGTACATGGATAGGCCCACTCGATAAGAGCATTCCACACTATACGCAGGGATCAAATACAGGCACGTACCGGCACCAAGTTTTTCTTATGTTTCACGGCAGTTGATATGGGAAGAATCATATTAGAGTTCTAATTACTGATTGTTTCGAAGTGTGAAATGGCGAATTGTGTGCGTCTTCTGTAGCATCTGAATCAGAAAAGCCAAAAGAGCCCAGATTTATAAAATGAAGTGTTCTAACCAGGCTTTTGTAATTTAACGCGACCCTAACAAAAACACAAGTTTTAAAAAAGCCATCAAACCTAGCTATTTCTAATTACGAAAATTTAATTAATTTACAAAATGTTACATAGCTAACTAAGTGGAAATTGAAAAGAGCCGTTATATTTATAGAATGCAACTATTTAACTGTCACAAGAATTTATTCTAATGCAGTTGATTTAATTTTTCTTTCAATATAAGACGCAGATTAGTAATATTTGTATTTCTAGAAAGCCTTAAACTTGATGTACAATCGTAATGACCGTAAAGCACAATTTACGTCTCACGGGAAGCCTGCAGAAACCTACAGATCTCATCTAATTCTTTGTAACAATCTCCCTTGCGTGTCTCCCCTCCCTCCCCATCCCTCCTCCCCCCCTCCCTTCCTCCCCCTCCCTTCCTCCCCCTCCCTTCCTCCCCCTCCCTTCCTCCCCCTCCCTTCCTCCCCCTCCCTTCCTCCCCCTCCCTTCCTCCCCCTCCCTTCCTCCCCCTCCCTTCCTCCCCCTCCCTTCCTCCCCCTCCCTTCCTCCCCCTCCCTTCCTCCCCCTCCCTTCCTCCCCCTCCCTTCCTCCCCCTCCCTTCCTCTCTCTCCCCCCTCCTCCCCCCTCCTCCTCCCCCTCCTCCCCCCTCCTCTCTCTCTCTCCCCCTCCTCCCCCCCTCCTTCTCTCCCCATCATATTGTTACACTTGGTTAGTCATTGCTGTTATTTTCTCTTGACCAGAAGACTTTCTGTGTCATAATTTTACTTAATTGGTAAGTACCAGATTGTAACAGTCTCCCTTGCGTTTCATGTGTTTTATGGTCAATTTACGTGAGGCGTTCAATAAGAATGCAGCTCTTTTTTTAAAAGCTGGTTGGTTTTATTCAGGATTGCAATACATCATTGCCTGCAAAACCCTGTTTTTCAACAATCTTGGTTAAAAGCGAGTCGTCTTAGGCCACCTTAGTAAGAGGGTCTGGATAGCGCATGGTATCATTTTACTGGTCGACGTTGGAACCGATATCTTGCTGCATAAATAAATCCGTATCGTCCAGGTACTGCTGCCTGTGAGGTGCATCCTTCATTGCGAAAAAACTATGGCAGTCGGGAAGTATGGTCTTCCGTTTAGCAGTGATCAATCCAGCGGGAACACAGAGTACCTCAACTGGTGAAAGTGTGTGTCAGCATTACCAACGGAGACGTCTAGTTGAGCAGCGAGGTGTTTGAATGTGATTCGTCGATCACCTCGACTGAGTGTGTCTGCACGTTCCAACATGGCAGGGGTCATAGCCGTGTGCGGTCGGCCAGCAAACCCGAGATCGGACAGATACGCCCGACTTCGTTTCGATGATGACAGACGCCTTGCCCAACGACTCATCGCGCTTTTGTTCGCTGCCAGGTTTTCGTAGACATTTTGCTAGCGTCTGTGAATATCAGCGACTTTCTGGTCGCTCTGTGGTTCGAACGAATTTGCGTTACAGACGCCATTTTGAAGGCTACGTATAGCACCGCCACACATTGGAATTACATGAAACTACAGGGGCTGAAGCGGGAATATTCCACAATGTCCCATAACAAATTGCGGATTTTTTAATTGAAATTGGCCGAGATAAAAACGAGTTGCATTACTTATTGAACGCCCCTCGGATTTGAATTGTAGCAGATCTGTATGTCTCCTGGGCTGTAGAATTTCCTTGTAGCCACATCTATGAAGTTTTATTTAGAAACCAGAATCCTCTTGGTCGTTTCACACCAAGGCGAGTCAGCAGCAGATTGGCAGGTGGGACTAATTAATGTAGCTAATTCGGAATCAGAGGTACACAGTTGAGTTAACTAATCTGACGATTCACAATCGTCATTCCGCATCCATTTCATTTAAATCATTAGCTAGGTCTACGAACCGACTCCTTATTCAACACCTCCAAAATATCAAATCAGAAACGCGTGCTGCCTAAAGCTGTGAAGGTTTTTGTAGCTGCTGCCAGCGGGTGCTAAAAGATTGACAACCACTGGATGAGATGATACGGAAAATTAGCGGTTGTTAAGACATTGACGGCAGACTATTTAAGAGATGCGATGGAAGTGAACGTATTAGAGTAATACATTATGCTACGAATTACCTTCTTTGTATTACTTCACTCACCTAGAGTGGATAATCCCGACGCTAATGGGAGGTCGCAGAAAGTGTCTGTAAAAAATCACGCGGCGTCGAATGACGCTGCAAATTTCACTCATTTAATTCTTTTGTATATGTATTGGATTAATAATATGTCGTCCCACGCGATGCGTATCAGTGAAAACGTCTAGGGTTTGACTTGAAACTAACCACAGTGAAAGTACTCACCACATGGCGTAGACCACTGTGGCTCAAACTGATAACGACACACGCTACACAATGCTACGTCTGCTGTCTGAGAAGTCTGCGACTATATCTGGAGGTGACTCAGGCGCTGGGTGCGGCCTCATATGCACAGGAGATGCTTGCTAGCAGCACTGAATCTCGCGAAGTCAAGCGTTATTCTCACTCCTACACCCTATGGGATATGTTGTTGTGGGCAGATCATGTATTCGTCATGGATCTGCACCGAACATTCGTTCCACTGTGCACAGTAAAAAAGTAAGTTACGAATCCTATGCATGTATTCGTGTGTCATTGCATCTGCGAGCGAACCGCAAAGTAAATCCAGAGAATTTATCGGGACATGCGGTACAACTGGGAAACGGACAGATAACATCCCCACTCACGTTACGGAGTTCCCCCGTCACGGTGATACAAACTGTAATCGAACGCCGTAATCAGTTGGAAGAGTCAACCGCACTAGCATATTGGGCCAGTCTGTGTGGGTAACGAAACCAGCTAGTCGTATTTCGATGTCAGCATTGAAGTGGCCACGTCGCTGTCAACTCAACATGTCAAAAAGAAATGGTCGTACGGCGTTTTTCAAAGTTTATCAGTAGTCTACGTCGTGTTGATACCGTAGCCTAGATTTCTCAAAATTATTACTTAAACATTAGGGTGTAGCTTGAAGCTAACAATATTTTGGTTGTTGCTGTGATCTTCAGTCCGAAAATACAGCTCTCAACGATTCAGTAAAGCTGCATGCACTCGGGAAATGTAACGGGTGTAGATAAATTTGGGTTCCGGATGTCATGGACTGTGCGGCCGGTCTCGGCGGAGGTTCGAGTCCTCCCTCGGGCATGGGTATGTGTATTTGTCCTTAGGGTAATTTAGGTTAAGTAGTGTGTAAGCTTAGGGACTGATGACCTTAGCAGTTAAGTCCCATAAGATTTCACACACATTTGAACATTTTTGAATATAATTTTTAAGGGCCGTCCATAGCTGGTGAATAGAGCAATGCTGTGGGTTTTGGAAAAACATAAGTGAAGACATTAAAAGTTTATTTTAGTACCGAGGATGTGCTTCGTCATAAGCCATTGGCAGTACATTCCCTCAGTTCTCATTTAATAAACCACTGTTTCAGAATTCTGTCGCAGTTGCGTCTGCACAACATGTTAGTGAGTTGACATTGTGTAAACGCCACTGTGTTTTTGGGCAAAAGACGCAAATTTCAACGTGGCAACAGGATAAATGTAGATTTTACTCAAAATGCGCCACTTATTTATAGGTTACAAATGGCTAACAAGCCAGGCAAAAATTATCGTTGCTTTTTCAGAGGAGTTCTTTTTAGATACTAACCAAAGCAGATGTCCTTTTGAACGGTCACCGTGAAAGTGTAGATGCGGCGGGGCTCCACTTAATATTTATAAAAAAATGTTACAGCAGGCTTCAGTTTAGAATCGCACTCCCCCTCCAGCAGTCGACATTCCCCCGTAACAACCACCACTACTGCTCTCCCAACACGTTCCCTGCCAACGGCGCATCTACCTGCCACGTTTTCCTGCGCGCGCTCCACGCGGTACTCTCAAATTCATTAGTAGTTAGATCGCATCTGTTGGCAGCTGTGCCAACGACGACAACGTCTGCCGACAAGTACCGTATTGCCAAATTGTCGCGACGAAAAAGTGTTCACTTGATTATTTTTGTTTGTTGAGCGCTTAGATCGCGTGCTGCAAATATACATAGTACCATTTTTAAACTTGTGACTTTTGTTCAACGTGGTTAGCTTTTCAAATAAACACAAATGCAAGATAAGTGTAACAGAGTATTTCAAACTTGAAACTTCTTGGCAGATTAAAACTGTGTGCCAGACCGAGACTCGAACACGGGACCGTTGCCTTTCGCCGGTAAGTGCTCTACCATCTGAGCACCCAAGCACGACTCACGACGGCCCTCACAGCTTCATTTCTGCCAGTACCTCGTCTCCTACCTTCCAAACCTGCAGAGTGAAAATCTCATTCTGGAAACATCCCCCAGGCTGTGGCTAAGCCATGTCTCCGCAATATCCTTCCTTCCAGGAGTGCTACTTCTTCAAGGTTAGCAGAAGAGCTTGTGAAGTTTGGAAGGTAGGAGACGAGTTACTGGCAGAATTGAAGCTGTGAGGGCGGGTCGTGAGTCGTGCTTGGGTAGCTCAGATGGTAGAGCACTATCCCGCGCAAGACAAAGGTCCCGAGTACGAGTCTCGGTCCGGCACACAGTTTTAATCTGCCAGAAAGTTTCTATTTCAAACTTGTTGGACTCAGAAATATGGCGTGGTCGAGGCAGTAAAGGGATGTGTGTTTTACGTTCTGGGGCGGTGATTTGTAGAACATCATCTGTAAAACTCCACTATGAAACAAATCAGAAATCTCTATCAACAAAGCGAACCAGCAAAACGAATTCACTGCATGTGTTATTGAAGACAGTCTACATCTGTGATCAATTAAGTTAGCAAGGATTGCCATACCGGTGCAACAAGTTCCTCTTCTGAAATGTCATTGTCCAGCATGGTAAACCTGTTGGCCACGGGAATTTTTGAAGAACGCATGGTTAGCATGTGCCCAGACACTTTAAGAGGGTTTTGAAAAAAAAGGTAAGGTAATTCAGCGGATAAGACACTCCTTTATCTAGAAGTACAATAAAAAATAGAATCCTAAAACTAACGGAAAGTGGAGAACAAAAAATCTAGTCCTAGCCTTTCATTTGGCTATGCCTTGACAGAAGTACAGTTGTAACTAAATCTGCCTGTTTCCTGGTGTTTACTCGATATTGTGTTGTGAATTTTTCATCGTATTAACAAGATTCGTATGCAGAGGGTGGTTTCGCTTTCCTTGCTAATACAATATCCGTAGTCGCAAAATAATGATTATATCGTCACAAGCGTCTAATAAGACAATGTCGGAAGCGTTGTTAGTTGAAGTCAACTCGGTGCACAATGGCTGATGTTTGTTGGTTGAGCCGCAGCAACGTACTTCAAAGATTCGCAGATTGTGTGGAAGAAATCAGGCTGTTTACCCCTCATTAAAAAATAAATAAATTGTTCACTGTTTATAGGTAATGACGTAAATTACGTAGCTGACAATTGTTTTTTACGGACTTGTGGCAGTATTTCAATGAAATGAAGATTAAAGGGACAAACAAACCAGATATTGTTATGATGCTGCTTTTGAGGCTAAACTGCAAGTTTTAACGAAGATATCGTTTCCAAAAACTACAAATTTCAAAAAACTGACCAGTGATTTGCGTTTACACGAAAAGTCACGCCAAGAAAAACTGATTTTCTTTGGTAATACAGTCTTCAATCGAAAAATAATTTGAGATTTTCTCAGTTCAAAGAGTAGTTGGAAACACTAAAATTTATTATGTATCCATAGGTGACTTCAAGGCATAAACTGATCGTCCCTGAATTTCATTGCTTTGAATCTGAAATGCAGCTGATGGATTTCCAGTGTAGTTTAATATGGACACAAAATTTCTCGGAACAAGAAAAGAATCGGCAGTAAATTAATTAGAAAGACAGACAATTTAAGCAAGGATGCCGACATTAAAATTGTGGAAACGTGGATTCCAGTAAGAACCTCTTTGATCCACCTATCCTCCATTCACCTGGTTGCTGTCCTTCCACCTCTGTTTCATTTCCGTTAGTATGATAATTACGTCTTGGATTTTAATTTTTCAATCTTGAATTTTTGTATAACATTTTGTACTTTGTCCAGACACGTGCCTCTAACATTTGAAACTTTTCCCTAAATGAATTAAAGGTGACGGCTTATCTTTCACAAGCCATTTGCGGTATGCATTTCTTTCCACCGGTCTTTTTAAACTGCTTAAATGCTGTCACTTGTGTCTTTCCAACCCGCTAAATTTCATTTTTGCGTGCTTTGTCAACGCTGTGTTTACACTTTCGTGTCATTGTCCGCCTTTTCTTGTCTTCTATCACATCCTTTCTTAATGCCTTATCGTGACCACTAGTTTAAAGTATACTCAGTTTTCTTTTCTTTTTCCCATTATTCTTCCTGGTTGTTTCTCGGCGTGTCTTCATTCTCTTTATTAGCTTTCTCATGGTAAAACACATTTAATTTGTATTTTCCATTGCAGCAGGGGCGGGGGGGGGGGAGGGGGGAGGGAGGCGAGCGATCGTAGGAAAATTAAAGTTTGTGGAAACGTTTGTAAGGACATGGGAAGACGAAAAACGAATGAAACATTGAAAGAAACACACGAGAAAGTAACAATTGTTAACTGCGTACCGCGCCTATGTTCCAGGTTACAAATGCTGTTCACTAGAGCAGTGCATGATCTCGAACACAGGAAAATCTGCTTAGTCTATGAATTACTCATCCCAAAAACAGTGGTGTTAGTTATTCCCATGCAAAGCTCCATGTCTTATTACGAAAGACATTCGAACGATCCCGTATTGACGTTATCAGAAAGGAATTGTGTTAATGCGAAGAAACAACATATCTCTGCAGTAGGACCAAAAACACACACATTTCAATGTCGTGACTCATTTCTAAATTTCCCTCTGCTTAAAATAATGGCGCAATCTGATAAACAATTTTTTTCTACTTAAACCGATAGGGTTGCGCACTACTCAATCTACAATGTACAGGTGTGGGATTTCAGGGAAATGGTTATAGCAAAGTGGTACAGAATACTATCCTTGTTTGAATAAAGCGACCTTTTCCCATTGAGTATCACTTTCGCATTCAAGTAGTCCAACATCAAACGTCAGTGATAAAATTTTTAAATGATGTTGGTAAGTCAGTGTCGTGACGTGTCTTTTGAAAAGCATATTCTGACACATTTGTACAACGGTGCGTAAAGCTAACTGTATAGAACAGAGTGTAGTCTAATGATAAAATGTCGATCACCTAACTTGAGGATTTGCACACTGTAGTCCTCAAAATCGACGATCCTCTTGATGTAGAGCTTGTATTGCCTAAAGAGACATACGGGGAGGTTGACGATATTTTCTTGTCCCGAGTGTTTTGCATTGATACTTTTGGTTTTTCGCGTTAGCAAAGATTCACATTACATCATGCACAGGTGATCATTCAAATCTCTCTTGTGGTGAGACTTGCAGTTTCCCACGCGAATTGTTCATACTACTAATTTTTGGATAAGCGATTTATATTTTAAGCACATTTTCGTGCGGTCCTTAAGGTTAAAGATCACGCACTGCCTTTGTCAGTGTAAACGACTATCTGCATCCACGACAGCTTGGAATCCCACTAGATACCATTTCGAAACTGTTAGCGGCACTTTTCGAACAGTGGACCATGGAATGTTTAGCTGTCGTGATACAACTAGTGCACTGTTTCAGGATTGCACATTATTTTCAGCATTCTTAGCCCTGGAAACAGTAACTTCAACGGTTTGTCCTGTAATTGACCATCAGCCTCTTACCAGGAGCAACTCCAAGATAGCAAGTTAATTCGAACCCCCGAATTATGTTCTTCGACCATGGTGCGGAAAGAACACACATCCGTCTTCTTTTAATGACACTATAAACCCGAAGAGCAGAAGCACTATCGATGTTCTGATAAAACAGCTTTGCGAATTTAGCCCCGCTCACTTGGTCAAGACTCATGTTGACTGTCTGCAAATGTAATTCGCACTTACGCTTCTGTTTCAACGTCGCCGTAATAGTATTGGAAGCCTAATGGCGAGTCATTGCACTTACACTACTAACAAAGCAAATTTTGTAGCGCTCAGTTTGAATATCACTTCTTTGAAATGGAATACCTATACGGCAAATAATTTTCCATCTAAACAGGCTCAACTAGCGAAAGTTTACATATAACCACCCTGTATACTGCAATAACTGCAACAAAGAATGTCTCCTCATCTTAGGACCTAGGTTGTTTGATCAGTTCTGTTTTTCAGTAATTAGCTCCTTCAGAAGAGTGACATGCGAAAGCATTACGTGTTTTAGAAGGCATTCTTTCGTTCCAGCTTCTCCGTACTGGTAATTTTTTCGTAACTTCTGAAATACTGGCACTATCCAGAATAATTAACTTATAAGTAAACTTAATTTTGCCATGACCAGAAAATATTCTGCACTCTTGACTACTAATTCAGTACTGCGCGAAATCTGTACTGAGGTTGGAAGACGTAAATGCAAACTGAATACTGCAGGCAAGATGTGCAGAAGATACACAACCCTGAGCTTGTAGAAGGGGTCCTAAAGGTACAATAGATAAGCTGCGATTAATCCTTGCAAAGTGCAGGGAATGTTCTTTGACTGGGGTTTGTCGGTGATCATGTAAGCTTCCCTGTTTCTACTGAATTAAATTGTTACAAACGTTAGAAGATAATTATTGTAGCATTGTTCATAGCGGTATGTGAAATACAAACCACTGTATCAAGACAATATATCATTAACAAACTGCAAAATAGGCCAAACACAATAGTTAATTTTAGACCTAACATCTTCGTTCAGTGTAACCAATGTCCTACAGACAAATACTTACTATCTGCGGATGAAAAACTGGAGACTGGGTAACAATTTCATGGGACACCTAGTACCGTGTCGGAACACCTTTTGCCCGTTGTAGTGCAGTAACTCACTTGGCATGGACTCAGCAAGTCGGTGGAAATATTGAGCCATGCTGCCCCTATAGCCGCCCATAATGGCGAAAATGTTGCCAGTGAAGGCTATCGTGCACGAACTGGCCGGTCGATTTTGTCCCATAATCGTCGGTGGGATTCACGTCGGGCTATCTTAATGGCTAAACCATTCCCCGAATTGTACGGAATGTTCTTCAAGCCAGTCGTGAACAACTATGGCCCGGTGACATTGCGCGCTGTCATCCATAAAAATTCGTTGTTAGCTAACATGAAGTTCATGAAAGGCTGCAAATGGTCTGAGTAGACGAACATCCAGGGGACACTGTTCGTTCCGTGTAAACACTGCCCACGCCATTATGGAGCCACCAGCAGCTTCCACAATGCCACCACCTACCTATGAGCCGGTATGTCCACCTGTGGAACGGATAACAGCGGCGACATGTCGTGGCTGCAGAGAGTTGGTACCGCATTTCCACACAGAAGTCACCTAACTCCCGTCAAGCTGCAGTCAAGTCTGCGAACATTTGAGAATTCAGGACAGGCAGAAACCGATGGTCCCAATATCGATAATTTATTAGAGGTGCATATGGGGCCTAAAGATTGGATACGGAATTGCCGAAACACATTGCGAAAATAAAACTTCTCAATTTGCACAGCTGTTTGGCGAATTACTTTGTTAAATAATAGCCGTAAATTCCGGGTAGGGGAGCGATGAGCTCTGACGCGACGTTCAATCACATCAAAGATGTGTTCGATCGGGCACAGATCTGTAGAGTTGGGGGACCAGCACATCAACTGAAACTCGCCACTGTGTTCCACTCCATCACACTACTGGCCTTATGACATGATGCACTATCTTGCTGAAAGATGCCACTGCCGTTGGGAAACATGATTGTCATGAAGGGGTGTACACGATCTGCAGCTAGCGTACGATACTCATTGGCCATCATGGTGCCTTGCACGTGCTTCACTGGACCCATAGATGACCACGTGAAGGTTCCCATAATGGAGCTGCCCCCAGCTTGTCTCCCTCCCGCAGTACAGTCATCATGGAGCTTCCCCTGGAAGACGACTGTTTCGCGCTCTCCCATCGCCATGATGAAGGTACAGGGATTCATCAGACCATGTAACGCTCTGCCACTGCGCCAACGTCCAGTGCCAATTGTCACGTGCCCATTTCAGTCGTAGGTGCCGATGTCGTGGTGTTAACATTGGCACATTGTAAGGGATCAGTGATCCCACAGACATAGATGCTAGCATCCGACACCCAGGTCGATAGCTGACAGGAGTCGATTGTCGAGCGATGCAGGGGGCAGTGAGACTAGCGTCGAGTGAGAAGTAGTTACTGGAGAGATGGGCAAGAATGGTGGTCGAGTGAGCAGTAAACGGTAAATTCACCGGAGTATGACAAATGAGGGCGTCCCCCTGATCGTCGGGGGTTGGCCCTCATCGATACCGATTCGCGAGTGATATAAAACCAAAAGTGAAAAGTGCCGAATTGCGTGTTTCGCGTCAACCGCGTCGGCCAGCAACAACCATGGATTGCAGTGAGGATTGTTGTGAATGTTAACCATCATTGCGTGTGACGAAGTACTTAAAACCAGCAACCAATAAAAGATATAACCGTAATTAATCGTGTAAGGCGAAGGTAGCAACTGCCTCAGAATTTGTGTGTTCGTAGAAAATACAATAAAGTTTGTACACCGCAACCTTTGTGGTCCTTAATAATAGACAAACTTTCAATCATTAACTATTTCATCTCAGAACAGCCGCACTCGGTTGAAATACCCCCCAAACCACAGCAGGAAAACCGATAGCCTTCATCCATTAAGCACACGGTCATACAATTATAATAATTAATTGTGTTTCAACATGCAAGGGCTTTCGATGCGGAGGTTCATCTTTAGGAGTGTTCGATGCCTTTTGTGTCCGGACACACTTGACTCTGCTCAGTATTAAAGTCTGGTTTCAGTTCCGCACCAGTTCGTCGCCTGTCCTGTTTTGCCAGTCTACACAGCCTACGAGTCCGACATCTGTAATGAGGGGTGGCGCCACGACCCCACGACGCCTGGACACTGTTTCACCTTTGTTTCGCCACAACATTCCTCGAACGCCCGTCAAATCGTGCAGTTTCTGAAACGCTCGTGTCGAACCTACCGGCCTTAACAATCTGATCTCGGTCAAACTCAGACAGATCGCGCGCCTTCCCCATTCTACACACGGATAGCACGCTCACCGATGCTATATGCACTGTGCGTGTGTCTGATCAGCAGTCATTCCTCGCCAAATGACGCTGCTAATGCCTGGACGGGTTTATATCGGTAGCAAGTCGGTGTTCATAGTGTTCTGGCTGAGAAGTGTAAACATCACTTTTAAATGTGTGTCGGCACACACTATTCGTCTCCTATTCGTCTCCTGTTCGTCTACTGTTACACCACGTCCATTCATTTTTATAAAACCGTTTCACAGCTTCGTTCATGCGTTCTTGTTCTTGTGAAGCACTCGCCATTGTGACATGATAGTTAGTTCAGTACAAATGACTGTCCTGTGGAGTGTTTATTTCCTACTTCACGCTGGCTGCGAGAAGATGCAACATCCATAGAGGCGAAGAGGCGTCTTTTACGACAGCAACTGCAATTGCCTCATGTTTGCGGGCGCCTTTAAATTAGAGGTTGCATGATTAAAGCAAGAGTTAGCTTGTGAATACCCACACGGTGACATGGAAATGCGTCGCTCGACAAAATGTGCGCTGATGTCGCTTTTTTTCGTAGTGAGAGGGAGACGGCTTGTCTCCTTCAACTAGAAAACATTTCGCTTTTGGTTTGAAGTGGATTCCGTTATCCGCAATGGCGGGACCGGAAATGGAACTCGCCCGACTGTGCCAGAAAATCTCATTCCCTGAACTTCTGATTCGTTCCTTTTTGTTAATGATCGGTGTTTTGATCAGTTCTCTGCCACTGTATGAAGTTCTACATCTCAGTAGTTATAGGGGGCAGTGATATCAACACGAGACAGACGGAAAAATAAAAGTAAACCGTCCATTATTTGAAAAGTAATGACCGTAACTGTTACTACACTTACCTCACTGAGAGACTACACAGTCAGTGCCTTAACGGAAAACGTTTCCGGTTGCCAAAAAAAAAAAAAAAAAGTTCAAATGTGTGTGAAATCTTACGGGACTAAACTGCTAAGGTCATCGGTCCCCAAGCTTACACACTACTTAAACTAAATTATCCTAAGGACAAACACACATACACACACATGCCCGAGGACGGACTCGAACCTCCGCCAGGAGCAGCCGCACAGTCCATGACTGCACCGCCTTAGACCGCTTTTTTTCCATTTTGTTCATTGTTGATCGTTGTGTTCGGTCGTTGCGGACGTCGCAAGACATCCTGTTCAAGTTTGGTGGTTGATCCTTCCACTCGGTTTTTTTCTTACAGAGGCCAACCGGCTCTCTGGCCGAACACGCTGAGCTACCGTGCCGGCAGCCGCTCGGCTAATCCCGCACGGCTTCCGGTTGCCCACGGAACCACGATTGTACCCTGGCGTGCACCACTTCGAAGCAAATCGACGTTCACCCAAGTCTTTCTCCAGGGCTCTAAAAGTATGGAAACAGCGTGGAAAGAGAGGGGAGGATGTGTAAGGGCTCCCCAGCGAAAGTTCTGCACTGTACTCCAAACAACATTGGCAACATGTCGGCGGGCATTGTGTTGGCAGGTTCTTTCGACTACGCTGCGTAACCTTAGCTGTGCAGCTCTTACGCTTTCTACAAACAGCTTTGGTGTAACCATGCGATTTCCATTTTTCTTTGGATCCCTGAAGGAGGAGAACCGTCGCCCCAAATTGCTTTGGGCGAAGAAGTGCACGCCTGGAGACAATCATGGTTTCGTAAGCAACCACAAACATTTTTCCATGAAGTCACTGACAGTCTTGTCACACAGTTGGGTAACTGTGTTAAGTTATGGCTGTTACTTTTGAAACAATAAATAGTTTACTTACTTTTTTATCTGCATCGTTTCCATTTGACTGCCGCTTATAGCGTACATAAGAGTTCCGCAATTTTAACAGATTGATTGTAAATGCGTCGTTGTTCATAGTCTACTTAGATTTATATCCTATTAAGTTATCAACCGATCCAGACACGACGGACTACTTGGTTATTTTTTTTTTATTTCAATCTATAGCTGCATTTGTGTTTATAACGATTACCGGTTTCGTTCAGTTACAGAACATCTTTAGATCTGTTACAGTTGCTGGACAACCCGTTAGTTGTGTGTGGTGTGCCCAGAGTCGATGTACAGAGAGGAGAAATGAATCATTTTGAGAGCAAAAAGCAGGAAAAAGCTTTGTTACCTGGAGCAAAATCGTACCTACACTACATCGTCAGCACAATGTAGAAGATATAGTAAAAAGAATGCTGCAGACAAAAGATGAATCTGTCGATAACATTTCTTTGAGTTAGCAGAGTACAGTAGAAGCTAGATAAAAGACAAATTGTGGGGAAAGTGGGGACATGCAAATAATTCAATAGTATAATGTAGAGTGTTTCAGGGAGAGCGTTAGAGAACGATAGACAGGAATGGGGGAAAGAAATACAGTAGAAGAGAGATGAAATAGTGAAGGCAACAGAGGATCAAGTAGGTAAAACGGCAAGGGCTAGTTGAAATCCTTGGGTAACAGAAGATATATTGAATTAAATTGATAAAAGGAGAAAATATAAAAATGGAGTAAATGAAGCAGGCAAAAAGTAATACAAACACCTCTAAAATGAGATTCACAGGTCCTGCAAAATGGCTAAGCAAGGATGGCTAGAGGACAAATAAAAGGATGTAGAGTCATATCTCACTAGATGTAAGATAGATACTGCCTACAGGAAAGTTACAGAGACCTTTGGAGAAAAAGAGAACCACTTGTATGAATCTCAAGAGCTTAGAAGGAAACACAGTCCTAAGCAAAGAAGGGAAAGCAGAAAGGTGAAAGGAGTATACCAGAGGGTCTATACAAGGGCGATGTACTTGAGGACAATATTATGGAAATGGAAGAGGATGTAGATGAAGATGAAATGGGAGATACGATACTGCGTGAAGTTTGACAGAGCACTGAAAGACCTGAGTCGAAACAAGGCCCCCAGAGTAGACAACATTCCATTAGACTACTGACAGCCTTGGGAGAGTCAGCTCTGAGAAAACTCTGCCATCTGGTGAGCAAGATTTATGAGACAGGCGAAATAATCTGACTTCAAGAAGAATAAAATAATTCCAGTCACAAATATAGCAAGTGTTGACAGATGTGAAAATTACCAAACTATCAGTTTAATAAGTCATGGCTGCAAAATACTAACACGAATTCTTTACAGACGAATGGAAAAATTGGTAGAAGCCGACCTCGTGGAAGATCAGTTTGGATTCCATGGAAATGTTGGAACACGTGAGGAAATACTGACCCTACGACTTACCTTAGAAGAGAGATTAAGGAAAGGCAAACCTATGTTTCTAGCATTTGTAGACTTAGAGAAAGCTTTTGACAATGTTGACTGGAATACTCCCTTTCAAATTCTGAAGGCGGCAGGGGTAAAATACAGGGAGCGAAAGGCTATTCACAATTTGTACAGAAATCAGATGGCAGTTATACGAGTCGAGGGACATGAAAGGTAAGGAGTGGTTGGGAAGGGATTGGGTTGTAGCCTCTCCCCTATGTTATTCAATCTGTATGTTGAGCATGTAGTAAAGGAAACAAAAGAAAAATTCGGAGTAGTAATTGAAATCCCTGGTGTAGAAATAAAAACTTTGAGGTTCTCCGATGACATTGTAGTTCTATCAGACAGTAAAGGACCTGGAAGAGCAGTTGAACGGAATGGACATTGTCTTGAAAGGAGGATATAAGATGAACATAAGCAACAGCAAAACGAGGATAATGGAATGTAGTCGAATTAAATCAGGTGATGGTGAGGTAATTACATTAGGAAATGACACACTGAAAGTAGTAGATGCGGAGCAAAATAACTGATGATGGTCGAAGTAGAGAGGATATAAAGTGTAGACTGGCAATGGCAAGGAAAGCGTTTCTGAAAGAGAAATTTGTTAACATCGAATATAGATTTAAGTGTCAGGAAGTCGTTTCTGAAAGTATTTGTATGGAGTGTAGCCATGTATGGAAGTGAAACATGAACGGAAAATAGTCTGGACGAGAAGAGAATAGAAGCTTTCGAAATTTGGTGCGACAGAAGAATGCTGAAGATAAGATGGGTAGATCACATAATTAATGAGGAGGTATTGAACAGAATTGGGGAGAAGAGAAATTTATGGCACAACTTGACTATAAGAAGGGATTGGTTGCTAGGACGCGTTCAGAGATATCAGTGGATAACGAGTTCAGTATTGTAGATAAGTGTGGGTTTAAAAATCGTAGGGGAACCAGGAGACGAATACAGTAAGCGGATTCAGAAGGATGTAGATAGCAGTAGTTACTCTGAAATGAAGAGGGTTGCACAGGCTAGAGTAGCATTGAGCACTACAGCAAACCAGTTTTTGGACTGAAGACAACAAAACAACAATTACAAAATACTGTATTGCATTGTAGTATATAAAACCTACAAAATCGGACTAGTGGGTCCATTTTACACCTCTTCGTTTGCATGTATTGTTTTACGTTCGTCAGATGCAACAACTGAATATGGCGTGGTTCACATTGTCTCCCTCTACGTAACCTCTGTGTTTATTAACATGTACTGGGAACGTCTCCTCAGTCGCCTTATTCCCATTGCTTGACGGCTTTACTACTCTTTCCATACAGCATCTACGTCATCTATGAAGTTACATCGTTGACTGCGTCAGTATTAATGGTGAGACGTGTGTTAAAGTTCCTGTATATTGACAATTCATACGAACTATCATGTTTATTTAACCTCATCCCTACCGATTATTTTTTTATTTTCGGTGCCTCTAGGATGCAGGAGTCAATGGCCTAGAGAAACGCTGCTTCCAGAATGTAACAAGATTTTTGCACCCCTTTATAGCCCAATTAGCCGTATATCGGGCTTTCACTGCAACTAGCGGCAGCTTTTTTCGAACAAGAACAGCCCATCTGTATATTAGTGAGTAACGCATTACAAGAGTTTTCTTCGCTGTTGTGTACGTGGCGTGCGCGGCTTGTCCGCTTTGAGGAGCGCGGCAGATAACGAGTCTCCTTCGGGCGACCTTGAGAGCCGCCGTCACTCAGCGGGCCGGGTTGCGTGCAGCTGGTGAGTGAGTGGGTTGAACGAACTTCCGGTTGGTGCAGGGGCCGCCAAGGACGCCCCGGCCGGGCGCCGAGCTGTCTGCCCGCGGGCATCTACGTGCCAGCGAACTGCTTAATCTACATCTACATTTATACTCCGCAAGCCACCCAACGGTGTGTGGCGGAGGGCACTTTACGTGCCACTGTCATCACCTCCCTTTCCTGTTCCAGTCGCGTATGGTTCGCGGGAAGAACAACTGTCTGAAAGCTTCCGTGCGCGCTCTAATCTCTCTAATTTTACATTCGTGATCTCCTCGGGAGGTATAAGTAGGGGGAAGCAATATATTCGATACCTCATCCAGAAACGCACCCTCTGGCGACCAAACTACACCGCGATGCAGAGCGCCTCTCTTGCAGAGTCTGCCACTTGAGTTTGTTAAACACCTCCGTAACGCTATCACGGTTACCAAATAACTCTGTGACGAAACGCGCCGCTCTTCTTTGGATCTTCTCTATCTCCTCCGTCAACCCGATCTGGTACGGATCCCACACTGATGAGCAATACTCAAGTATAGGTCGAACGAGTGTTTTGTAAGCCACCTCCTTTGTTGATGGACTACATTTTCTAAGGACTCTCCCCATGAATCTCAACCTGGTACCCGCCTTACCAACAATTAATTTTATATGATCATTCCACTTCAAATCGTTCCGCACGCATACTCCCAGATATTTTACAGAAGTAATTGCTACCAGTGTTTGTTCCGCTATCATATAATCATGCAATTAATTCGACATGATGGGTCACTACGGTCCCTAGCAAAGAGAACACAGTTTGTCATTGTTAACGAAAAAAAAGCATCAGACCTAACAACTTAGGACATAACTGAAAGGCATATTACAGTATTATTATTGTAATTTTCTTTTTCCGCTCACCTAAAGGTGGCTGGCAGTTGGCAGTTGTCCAGCCGAAATATCGTGCGATGAAATTTACGACGACCGGCTGCAAGCCCGAAACCTTTCTCAACAGATTATTATTGTCCACGGTATATACAAATACCTACAGTACAACGTCTGGAATGTTCTGGGGCTATTCGCAGAAGATTGTTGTGTAAGGGGTCAAACGAAAACTGAACACCGGCCGTAACGGAATCATGGAATGGTTCCATTCAAAAGTAATCACCACACACGTTAAGTGATATATCCTACTGGCATCCACAACCGCGATCAAATCTCGTACTCCTTCGTCCGACCAAACACGACGTCCACGCATGTCTCACTTAGGGACATGAGAATCACAAGGTGTAGGATCCGGGATGCACGGATAATGTTGCAGTGTTCCCCAACCAAATCGCTGAAGCATAGCCTCCGTTCGGTTGGCAGTGTGGAGGCGGGCGTTATCATGCAACAGGATGATTCCGCCAGACATCATTCCTGGGCGTTTTCAGTTCATGCCGCGTCGGAGTTTTCTGCAAAGTAGCTTCATAGCGCTGCGCATTGACTGTGTTTCCACGCTCGTGAAGCTCTACGGGCAGAGGGACCCTGCAGTCGAAGCTCATCATCATGACCTTACCAGAACTTGTGAGGATACCTTTGGAATGTTGTTGGCGAGGAAGATGTGGGATGATTCCATTGTTGGCTTTGCGGTTTGCTGTCGGAACGCTGTCGGATGGTATCACGCTGTAGCACGATAACGCCGCACACTGCCAATCTGACGAAGGCTGTGCTTCAGCCATTTGGTTGGAAAACACTGGAATATCATCCGTACTGCAATGACCTTTCACCTGTGATTTTCACATCTTTGACGACATGAAGCACGCACGTGGACGACGGTTTCAGTGGAAATAGGAAGTGAAAGAGTGGGGGTGAGGTTACGGATCCGTTAGCGGCCGACTGCGTTCTACGAAACAGGAGCTGATAGTCTCTTCTCCGTTTGGGACAAATATCTTAACGCGTGTGGTGATTACTTTTGAATCGAACAATTCCATGGCTTCGTTGTGGTGGATGTTCGGTTTTCATTTGACTTCCCCTTAAGTGCAGACAAGTCGCAACGTTAGAAAACTGCATTGACATGCAGGATGACCTATTGAAGTCCCCCCCCCCCCCCCCCCCTGTGTAAAAAGCCACCAACACACTTAGCCTGAAACGTGTTCGAAGCATGTTTCCGGCCACTATATGTAGTCATCGTTTGGAAACATATTTCGAAACACGGAAGTGTCGGTACACATGAAAGGAAACTACGTTTCAGACCAGCTACCATGTGTCACCGCTGAAAGGTAGTAGCGTATGTTTGTACGTTGCGTTGTATCGGCTATAATAGAGTGTTTCTAGGTGTTGTTTCCGCGCCGGCCGGAGTGTCCGAGCGGTTCTAGGCACTTCAGTCTGGAACCGCGCGACCGCTACGGTCGCAGGTTCGAATCCTGCCTCGGGCATGGATGTGTGTGATGTCCTTAGGTTAGTTAGGTTTAAGTAGTTCTAAGTTCTAGGGGACTGATGACCTCCGCTGTTAAGTCCCATGATGCTCATAGCCATTTGAACCATTTTTTGTTGTTTCTGCTTGCTGCATTAAGTTTTCCGGAAAGAAAGGGAATGGACGAGGCAGCAGTGTCGAGTTGTTGTCGCTTCGCGTACCAGGCTGAGATTGGAAAATGTGAAGCAAGCAGTAAAAGAATAGCAAAAAATACAAAGACACTCTGATTGAGACTTGATGCCACGTTTCTTACTGAGAAGAACTGCTTGGAAAAGATAAGGTCGCTTGTAGTTTTCTTCGAAGTGCGAAATAAATACTCAAGGCTTTGAAGTTAATCTTCGGTTGTCTGAAACGAAGACTAACAGCACGTCTTTTATTGACTGTAATTGCTTTCATGAACTTTCTTATTTTGAAACAAATAGTTCTTGACAGAAATTCGAAATCGGTAGATGACATCTTCCAGAAATTAAAGAAAGCAGAGCCATCTTCCATATTCATCTCCAACAGAAAGTTATTTCCAACAGTTCTTGCATAGTAAGTTTTTGTTCACAATCGACGGCTACGCCTTTTGTTTGCGTAACCCTTCGACTAGTAGTAATGCAGCATCAAATATAATTAGTTTCCTCATCCCTAGACATAATTTAGCAGACGGCACGAAAACAATACGACAGACAGCGTTGTAGACGATGCGAACACACTGCGAGAAATGTTTGCCGCCGTCGTAGACAGAGACAAGAAGCAAAGTTAGATGTTGCGAAAAACCGCACAGAAGATGACTCCAGTGGCAGTGTGCACTGACATTAAGGGTTGGCGGTTGACTCGCAACGGAAACAAATGTAACGCATTGCTCACAAGTAGACGAAAACGGCCGTTATTGTGTTAAATTGTTGCAGCGCTAACACTGAGAGGGGTCACATACATGAAATATCTGGGAGTACGCGTATGCAGCGATTTGCTGTTGAAACGACCACATGAAAGGAATCGCAAGAAGGGCAGATGTTAGACGGACAGTGAGATTCATTGTATCTTCAAGAAGTGTGCTGTAGCCACGAAGGAGATAACTTACAAAGCCATCGTTCTGCCTATTTGCCAGCAAACGCTGCGTAGATACGGAAGAGTTTCTGAGCGCATGACGTCAGAGATGAACACTTACAGACCATATTTCCATACTTGTATGTTGATGTGATTTCGTGGGTGTTGTCGCTGTTTTGTTAGTGTGGTGAGCCATTTGGAAGCGTTTAGCGTGTGTGCAAGAAATGCCTTGTCCTTATGTTATGGGCAGTAATTCTCACAATCGCAACAATAAAAGAACGTAAGTGTTTCTTCATGCCTTCCTTTACGACGTAAGTCTGCAAACGATTTAGCTTTTCGAAATGCTGTAGAACAGAAGCTAAGATATTGCTAATGCTAGAATACATCCTCGTCGTTTCAGAGAAACTGATTTATAGATTATTGCGCTCGTAACATTTTAAATTTACTGTGGAAACGAGCACTTAAGAGTGAGGCATTTCCATCGTGTAATTTGCCTTACAGTAGCGGTAGTGATATCACACCACATTCGACGTAAGACATGGAGGAATGTTTCAACAAGCATGAGTTGAAGCAGCATAGAACTTTAGAAAAACTTTCGCCACCGAAGAATACTGATAAATGTATATTTACAGATGAAATTGTTTGTATTGCTTCAGATAGTCAGTTCACAGATTTCCATAGCGGTATTACAGAGGAGAAACGCTCCTTTGAGAAACTTGTGCGTGAAATTGCGAGCACGTAATAATCAACGAAACTGCGTCCGAAGAATATAATAAAAATGCACCTACGTCTCCAGAATTTAATGGAATATTGAGCAAAATACTTTCACCCACTCAAATCAGAAGTTCGTTACAGGGGTCAAAACTGTATCTATGAGTCGAAAAGAGAGCCAAGTTGATTGCTTTGCTCCCCGTTCGCAGAAAAGAAAATTTTATTGGGGAAAAACTGATACCCACAACCTGCAGTGCCAACATTGCGTTCTTGAATAAACAGCAGTTTGAAACTTTCTGGTAGATTAAAACTGTGTGCAGGACCGAGACTCGAACTCGGGACCTTTGCCTTTCGCGGGCAAGTGCTCTACCAACTGAGCTACCCAAGCAAGACTCACGACCCGTCCTCACAGCTTTAATTCCGCCAGTACCTCGTCTCTTACATTCCAAAATTCACAAAAGTTTCATATCAGCGCACACTCCGCTGCAGAGTGAAAATCTTTCTGGAAACAGCAGTTTGTTGCCATCCATGTATTTTGAAGAGCATCTAAGACAGATTAGCTGATGCAAATGCTTCCTGCAACTAAGGCAGTGTATGTTTAAAAGTTGGGGAAGTTACCTAATGTAGCAGTAACAGTCTGACAGTGGCATAATAGCAATTTACATTTCATTATTACAATAGAAATTAAAACAGACCACAGATTCATTGCATAAATGCGCGGCCACATGTTATAATGTCGTTCCCGGGGAATAAGCTTTTCCTTAGTGGCATCATAGTCAGCCACCGGCAGCACACAACGCTTACATCCCAATCTTGCTTTTCTAAGGGCCTTGATTCAACCGATAAAGGTCCAAGGAAGAGCAGCGCCTTTCATCAAACGTTTCCTTCAATATGCGCGAACGAAGCAGCTCAACCAACCTCAGTAATAGATCCGCCAAACGACATACTGTGCAACAAGGTGTGGGTCACTCTCAAATGACTGATCAAATATAGAGAGCGTGCATTCTTCCAAAAGTAGCCAGTATATTCTTTCCTCTTATTGGTATTTCAAGGAAAGACCACGAGGATAAAATTAGAAACATTGGAGCTCACATAAAGGTTTAGGAACACTCCTTCCCGAGAATCTTTCTCAAAGGGAACGGGAGAGGGTGGCAGTGGTAACGGTGCACGTTTCCCTCTGTGCCACACATCAGGTGGCGTGCGGAGTGTGACTGAAGATGTAGGTTGTATTCAGTTTGAAACTCCAGTCATCCAAAACGTAAGTCAGTTAACACTAATGCGAAAAATGGTTCAACCAAATTTACTTGCGTGCTACACCTGTGTACAGACATGTTTATCTGCACTCAGCAAGCGTATGGCAGACACACTTACTGTAGCATTCTAATTTCCTCCGCAGTATTTAACAGAAGACGAGATTTAAGTGTCAGCCCCATTACGTGGGCATTTCTCCCTTCAGAGTGCATATAAATCAACACGAAATAAAGGAATAAGTATAATTTGTTATCGTATCATTTCATATTCTGATGGTAAATTCGGTAATTTCTCCCGGGTCACAATAAAATTCCACCAAGTGTTCTTCCCATCCTCTCTCCGTACTTTCTGCTCCCAATAACCAATTACTTTCTCATCTCTTGCCATTGCGCTCCTTCCAGTGATTGAGCATCCTACAGACTAAAAAACAAAACTGGCCGCTGTTTCAACAAGTGAGGTTTGGTCTAATGAGCTCAGTATTTTCACGGTGAGTACATAGAATGGCGATTTGAATCTTCTGTTGCCCATTTAGGCACACTACAGCGCATTTGCTTACATCGGACATAATTTGGTAGTTATTTCAGTCTTTATTCACTAACATGAAACAATACCAGGAGCTGATAAAACTGAGTAAACAGAGTTTAAAATACGGAAATGTCTATTCTACCAGTTAGCAAAATCATTTATTTTTACAAGCCTGCTTTTATGTAGATCGGTGTTCGAATGCCAACCAGTTTGGAAATTGCAGAAGACAAAGTTGCCGAAAAAAGAGTAACATGTTAAGTCAGTTACCACTAGCAGACTGATAAGTCGCAAGTGAGGCATTATTTAGCAAGAAACTAATGGTATACTTGGAACAGTGTATGTATTAAGAAATGAAGCAGTTCCCAAAGAAACTAAAGCTGAATGAAGCGAAAATGAGCGTAGCAAGAGCAATGAGAGAAACTTTCAGAGACCTTGAAAGTAAAATGTTGTCAACTGATCTGTCTAAAATGCCTAAAGGTTATAAGTAAAATCAGTAAGCAGTTCGAAGTCATCTGTTCAGTAACTTAGTGACCGTACTGGCACCAAAACGGAGGATAACAGAGGAGGCCGAAACGTTGACTTCGGTCTTCCGGGAAAGGCATCAGAACCAGATGAGAGGTATCTGGAAGGTTCGACAAATATAACGCGAAAGAACTTGCTCCCGTTTATATCGTCTTCCTCTCCTCTTTGGTGTTAAAATGTTTTCATTTTAATGTAAGATGAGGGCAGGATTGTTGTGAAAAAGTAAAGGATACGGTATTTAATAGACTGTTGCCGTCGCATATATTATGCACGCTCGTAAGTGAGGCTTACAATACGCAGTCTTATTAGTAAAAATAAATGCAGTTTTGCTTGCGATGGTTTAATTAAGCTATTTATACTCGCGGCTGGCTCAAAGATAATCAGTAGCAGCATGAAACTGTGTTATTGCCCCTTAAATTAATTGTTGCAAAGACAAACGGAATAACTACCAACGTAGCTTAAGTATCTGTACTCACGATAAATAATTTCATTGATAGAAATCTGGCTTCATTTTAGCTTAAGCATTTCCTTGACAGAAGTAAATTTAAACGCAAACTCAAAGACCTCGTGAAGGATACCTAAGCCTTGTTACCTACAGCAGTTAAATCTGTCCATGCAATTCCGTAAAAATTCTGATAAAATGAACTTCGGAAATATTACTTCAAAATTATCGGTATTAAAAGAATTAGTGTTAACTTCAGGGTCAAGCCGAGTATTTAATATTTTAATTACGTTCCACGTAATGGTCGCCTGTGCGCCATTACGACAAAAGAGAGCCAGATGGGCTATCTTCTTCAAAACTGATATAATATAATTATTTTCACTTAAATATGCCCACAGGGACAGTTTTTGATGAAGGAGAAATGAACTTCTTCCCATCTGTTATTACATGAACTAAGTACATCATATACTTTTTGCGCCAGAACAGCTAAGCGACTTAATTCTTCAACAGCTGACACAAAAGTATTATTCGATCTTTGAACCAAGTCTTTAACCTTATTGGGATAAGATGTCCATGGTTAAAAAGAATGTCTTGACATTCTATTGTTACTCTTTGATACTAAAATACTTATTTTACGGTATTTACATTTTAACACAAATACTCTACTAACGAGTTTTAGGCTTTGTTACGTCGTATTGGCTATGGTTTTTACCAACACAAATACTCCGTTTCGTGCTTTCTTCACAGTACACATTTACACGTCTGGTCTAGGTGAAGCTTAATTTTGATACGGTTTTCCAGGAGACGTCAAACCTTACAGCAACCGTTTATCGTAGATCGCTGGAGAAACGGAAGTTACCTAGCGACTGGAAAAAGAAAAAGGCATTCCCGTTCTCAGGTAGGGCCGTAGGATAGATGCACATAATTCTAGGCGTATTTCGTTGACATCAGTCTATTATGGAATAATGGAAAATGTATTATGCTGAGAATTACGACATCTTTGGAGAACGAACATCTCGTGTATAAATATCAACATGGATATCACAATCAGATCGTGCGAAACTCTGCTCGCTCTGTTTCTCCATAAGATCTGTAGCACAGGTTAACGCCGTGTTCTTCTACTTCAAAAAGATACTTGACGCCTTCCCGCACTGCCGTTAAATGAAAAAAGAAAAAACTAGCTTACCGAGTATCGGATCAGAATTTCGACTGATTTCAAGACTTCCTCCAAGCGGTTAAAGGCGCTACAGTCTGGAACCGCGCGGCCGCTACGGTCGCAGGTTCGAATCCTGCCTCGGGCATGGATGTGTGTGATGTCCTTAGGTTAGTTAGGTTTAAGTAGTTCTAAGTTCTAGGGGACTGATGACCTTAGAAGTTAAGTCCCATAGTGCTCAGAGCCATTTGAACCATTTGAAACAAGACTTCCTCGCAGATAGAATCGAACACGTCGCTCTCAACGGAACAAAATCGATCCATGTAAGAGTAATTTCCGGGTTATCCCAAGAATATGGGATGGGATCGTTACTCTTTACAGTCCATATATATGATGTACTAGAAAGCGTTGGATGCTCTTTAAGACGATTTGCAGATGTTACCGTTGTCTATGAGAAAGTAAACGCCAGAAGACGGTATCAATTTGCAGAATGGCCTGTAGAGGATTTATGATTGGTACAGGATCAGGCCGTTTGACCTTCAACATAAATAAATGTAACATACTGCGCGTGCATAAGAAAGGGAATCCAGTGCTGTAAAATTAAACCAGTGATGACAAAATACTGGAAACAGTATACGAGGATACCGTAAAATCTCTGGAAGTATGTGTCCAGTGAGACCTAACTTGGAATGACCACATAAAACAGTAGGGAAAGCAGATGGAAGACTGAGGTTCATTGGAAGAACCTCCAGGAAATATAACTCATTCACAAAAGAAGTGGTTTACAAACTGCCTGTTCGACCGGTTCTTGAGTGTTGTTAATGAGTCTGGGATCCTTAACAGGTAGCATTGATAGAGATATGGAGAGGGGGAGAGAATATCAAATGAAAGGCGGCGCGTTTCATCATGAATCCTGTAATCGGCGCGAGAGCTTTACGTAAATGCTCAACAAATTCCAATGGCAGGCGCTGCAAGAGAGGTGGTGTGCATCACAGAGAGGATTACTATTGAAATTTCGAGAGATTACTTTCCGGGAAGAGCAGGGAAAGATTTTACTCACTACGAGATACATCTCGTGAAAACACCACGATGAAAAAATTCGAGAAATTAGAGCAATATGTAGGCTCTTAGTCATTCACTAGTGGAACAGGGAAGTACCCTCCGCCACACACCGTCAGGTGACTTGTGGATTATTGATGAAGATACGGAAGCAGAAGGTTCTGTGTTATCATTGGTTCTTCCTCTATTCACCATCGAAATACAGATGTACAGTTTCAGTGAAGTTATTCAAACACAGTGGAATAAAACAGTGCGTACGCTTGATAAGAGCAACATCTGGACTGGCTTATTTCTATAGAAGTACTTGCGCTGCATCAAAAGCTACAGTGACCACATTATCCAGGTCTTTGCCACGAGCTGTTCATTTCTCTGTTTCTTTCACATTTGCCCCTTGATGATCAATCAGATAAGAACGTTCGACAGCACAGCAACTTCTGTTTCGTGGAAATATGATTCTGCAATCGCTGCGTGTTGTAACATTTCCTATTAAAGGCTTCTAGGAGTAGTAGATGGGGGCTCAATAGATAAAGCTGCAAATGCGAACCAATGTCGAGAAATTGACCGTTCGGATACAGAATAGTTTAAAGATCGTATCTCTTTCAAGCCTCCCGCTTCACGATAGCGGATCTGACTTGAGTCTCCACAGGAGCTGCACTATCTGTCGACTGCAGAGTTCGTTGCACACGGTGTATCAGCGTCACGTGCTTTTATACACACGGTCCAAAACCCTGGCGCGCGTCCGTAGTGCACTGCAATCAACCCTTCTACCTGTAGTTCGAAACGTATGTTTGTCGTAGCCGTTACGGTAGTCGTGCGAAAATTGTGTGATGGACTGAGGCGATCCGGAAAAGGTTCCCTTTACGTGCATTTGGCGTTTCCACCAACACGTACCATGCCGTAAAGGGTGAGATTTTTAAGTGATGAGAACTATACACTTCTTTTGTATCCAAATAGAACCTTTCCGGACAGGGGTTTCTTATCAAGACCATCTACAAAAGACTCTTCTGCAGCTACTCGAAGTCTGTGAAAAACTGTTCGTATTGATCGAAACCAGGTGTTTCCAAACATTTGCTCTGACGGAGCGCTTTGAGAATGCTGATAATTTGATGGAGAACCTTATTTGCAAGTTGATGAAATTATCAAAATTTTAATTACTGAGAAACTTGTTTTATTCCGAGATTACCTCAGTTTTAAATCGTAACTAATAACACAAAAATTCGTAAAATTTAAAAAATGAAAAAGTAAAAAAAAATGTTGTTCATAGTTTACGCGGAGCGCTTACTCACCTCCCGTGTTGGAAAACTGTTCTAAGCAGATGTTAACCCCTAATTACGCATCTGTGCATCTTCAAAAAACAGAGTTTAAAGTGAATGTTTTTCTCCCGTCAGTCAGTTTAACATTGCCGATTCCCTTTTTCATTTGAACTGGCGCGGCTCTAGTCCGGCTTTAGTAAATGTGCCCATTACACGCACTTTGAAGATATTCAAAGTACACTACTGTATATCAAAATTGTTACACCACGAAGATGACGTGCTACAGACGCGAAATTTGACAGGAAGAAGATGCTGTGATATGCAAATGATTAGCTTTTCAGATCATTCATACAAGGTTGGCGCCGGTGGTGACACCTCCAACGTGCTGACATGAGGAAAGTTTCCAACCGATATCTCATACACAAACAGCATTTGACCGGCGTTGCCTGGTGAAACGTTGTTGTGATGCCTCGTGTAAGGAGGAGAAATGCGTACCATCACGTTTCAGACTTTGAAAAAGGTCGGATTGTAGCCTATCGCGATTGCGGTTCATCGTATCGCGGCATTGCTGCTCGCGTTGGTCGAGATCCAATGACTGTTAGCAGAATATGGAATCGGTGGGATCAGGAGGGTAATACGGAACACCGTGCTGGATCCCAACGGCCTCGTATCACAGTTATCTTATGCGCATGGCTGTAACAGATCTTGCAGCCACTTCTCGATCCCTGAGTCAACAGATGGAGACATTGGCAAGACAACCATCTGCACGAACAGTTCGACGACGTTTGCAGCAGCATGGACTATCAGCTCGGAGACCATGGCTGCGGTTACCCTTGACGCTGCATCACAGACAGGAGTGCCTGCGATGGTGCACTCAACGACGAACCTGGGTGCACGAATGGCCAAACGTCATTTTTCGGATGAATCCAGGTTCTGTTTACAGCATCATGATGGTCGCATCCGTGTTTGGCGACATCGCGGTGAACGCACATTGGAAGCGTGTATGCGTCATCGCCATACTGTCGTATCACCCGGCGTGATGGTATGGGATGCCATTGGTTACACTTCTATGTCACCTCTTGTTCGCACTGACGGCACTTTGAACAGTGGACGTTACATTTCAGATGTGTTACGACCAGTGGTTCTACCCTGCGTTCGATCGAAGCGAAACCCTACATTTTAGCAGGATAATGCCCGACCACATCTTGCAGGTCCTGTACGGGCCTTTCTGGATACAGAAAATGTTAGACTGCTGTCCTGGCCAGCACATTCTCCAGATCTCTCACCAACTGAAAAAGTCTGGTAAATAGTGGTCGAGCAACTGGCTCGTCACAATACGCGTCACTACTCTTGATGAACTGTGGTATCGTGTTGAAGCTGCATGGGCAGCTGTACCTGTACACGCCATCCAAGCTCTGCTTGACACAATGCCCAGGCGTATCAAGGCCGCTATTACGGCCAGAGGTGATTGTTCTGGGTACTGATTTCTCAGGATCTATGCACCCAAATTGCGTGAAAATGTAATCACATGTCAGTTCTAGTATAATATATTTGTCCAATGAATACCCGTTTATCATCTGCATTTCTTCTTGGTGTAGCAATTTTAATGGCCAGTAGTGTAGATTCCATATTGGTCTGGACTTGCTGGCAGGACCGCGTCTCGTCACATCTAATGGTCAATTCCGCGTGACACGGGTGTGCTAGATACTTTTGATAAAATAAGAGTATATCGCACTTCGTGAATACAGGGAGTGTTTTGTGCACGGGCTTTTTAGTAATTCTCAATTTTTTGCTGTTTGCTTAATGTTTAATATTTTTAGATAGCAGCGGATTCAAATGCTTAGTTATGCTGCCGATTTTAGATGATCGATGTTGCCCTTCCGTAGGATGCTGTGTACCAGACGTACGTCTTGCATACAAATATTTGATTCCAGTAGCGCTGTTTTGTCGAAGAAAGCTGTCTTCCCTTTTGCCAATTCCCTTCTGAGGCGTCCTTGCTTCGTCCGGCCTTAAGTCGTCTTACTTCGTAGAGTTCTTTCACTTCGTTACAATGTCGCTCCTATTTTGGACGTTAAGGAAGTCGTTAAAACCTTTCTACTACTCTTATCTTTCGTCTTAGCTTTGTTTATTCTCAAGCCATATCCTGTGATAGGTATGTAACCAGTCCTTTCAGCATGTTTTCAAAGTCGTCCTTACATGCGACCAGGACCGCTTTCTCGTCTGCGAACCTTAGCATTGGCAATAGTTAAACTTGCACCGTTTTTCCTCTTTCAAATTTCTTTCCACTTCCTCCATTGCAGTTTTCTGCCATACAACACCAGAGTTATTATTCTGTCAGCGGTGGAAGATGTGCATCCAAACAACTTAGCTGATTACTGCTGAATCTTTCCAAATGCTGGGAGAGCTTTCAACTGACCGTGTACCACTTATGTTCATTGACACAAGTAACACTAAAATGTAAAAAGTAGTTCGTATAGGTGGTGCCACACAGCTCGTAATTACCTACGATAAGAGTAGAAGCTGAAGCAATGTACTGAACTTGGTGTCACAGTGTAGTGGTTAGCACATATGCCTAGTAAGCAGGAAAACTAGGTTCAAGTCATGGCTCCGGTACAAATTTTAATTTATTGCTTCAGCTTTTATCCTTATCGGAGTCGAAGTTGGGAGTCATATGTCTACAGGAAAATGTAGTTCCGCCAGATCAACAGATAATAATTATGTTAGTCACTTTGCAGGCCTGCAAACAGCTGTCGATGAATATTGATATTAACTAAGGTTTTCTATCAGTCCATGAGCTTCAGGTATAAAATAAGTCTACATAGCAACGTTGTTAATGGGCCACCAAATGAAATCGTCATTGTGGGTCACAGTCACTAGCAGTAAATTTTATTACATAGTGAAAAAATCAATAATCAGTGTCAAAGCGTTTTACTGTTGAATCGCATAACACTGCATGTCTTTTGCTTCGTGAACGATTCAGTGTATCGAAACGACGTTTATGGCAAATAACAACTGGCAGAGGGCACGTAATTTTGTCTTGTGATTAATAATCTGAATTCTCGTATAAACCGACATGTTGATCCAAGCATTTTTTCAATAGCCACAAACTTAAACAGCTGTTGTAAGTAATTTTATGAATCCTGAAGATGATCAGTTGATAGAAACTTCTGCTTGACAGTGTAACGCCGGAAATGCATAGCCTCCTATTTCCATCTATTGTACTATTTTTTTTTCCTTGCTTTTTTACCTCAAGATATGACATTTCTGTCTCTTTGTATATTGTAATTGTTTTACTGTTTGTATATATATATATATTTATACATTTATGTCGATGTATAATTGGTTTGTTTCGTAAATATTATTTGTATTTTTACGCTGGGTCTTGCCTAGGGAAGACTGCGACCGAACGATTACGTCGATAGGTCGTGTGAAGAATCAAAGTGTGTAGGATCTTTGGTAGTGTTAACTCTGCCGCGTGGAGCGCGGGCTGAGCAGAAGGAGTCTGGATGGAGTAGCGAGTGGAGCAGGTGTGTTGTGTGACGCTCCCGCGAGTTGCCGCGCTTTCGGGGTTTGGCAGCATGTAATTGCGATCGACTTGCGATGGTAGTTTCTGACATGGTGTCGCGGACGGGAAACATTAACTAGCGCACATCAAGAGCCCGTTTCGTCTGGTGACCGTGTCGAGAAGAAGGCGCGCCAACATCCAGCTTCTGCAACAGCGACGGCCGACAATGAGTGACTGTCGCCACCTCCTCGACCGACGGCTTCAAACCTTCAATCAACCGACGAGGAAGACTGGACGCACGTAAAGTTTTAGAACTGTATGGCAGACCTCAGCTTTTCAAACTGTTCCATTTTCGTCACTATAATTACAGCAACTTAGCATGAACTTTTGTTGCTCATTGTCCCAATTGCATTACCAAGCAGAGTCCCTTCCTTTTCCGAAATGAACCCGAGTGTCGTTGAAATTCAAACGCCAGCATTAAAGTAATATAGCTAACTCGTTTTCACTGCTTTAATTTCAAAGTTCAATTATGGCATTAATAGCTGGCTACAATATTCAGATTACACAAGCACGAATTAAGAGTGCGAGCTTTGTTACCGTATTTTAGCTTGCCTGTGACTGCAGCTCAGCTTGGTACGTACTAAATTTTACTATTGTTAATTGTTCAGAATCATTTAATTCAAGTTCAAAGTTAAATCTCTTCTTTCTAAATTGCGTAGATTCAAGTAGCTTTTGAAATGATTGTTGAGGTAGTCCAAGACTAACCGTATTTTACTGAATTTCGATGTGCTTCAGAAAGAAAGCTCACTACTAACTTCAGTCACTAAATTAACTTTCGATTTTCCGGTTTTATTAATTCTTTTGCTAAATTAAGTCAGGGTGTAGCGAAATTTATTACTTCTGACAAACTTTCAGTTTTCACACTACACGTGTCAACCTTCAGTTGCCACGCTTCTAGTGCTAATTATATGTGTAATAACCTTTCTTTTTCAGTTACTATAGTAATTGTCCTTAGGACTGGCGACCGTGATTTCCCCCAAATCTCAAATACCTAGTTACCGCTAGTTAATTGTTAACGTAACGGCTGCACATTCTTTCTTTATTAACTTTACCCCTTTTCAAAATTAATTTCCACCAGTTTCATTAGCACATTTCCTTTCATTTAGATGTAACCCTTTCCTCCCTCTTTACCGACAGGTTAACTTCGGTGACGATTGCTTTTCCAAAACTCCCATTACGTACACGCGGTTTCATTTTTCACTGTCATTAAGGTCGGTAAGTGAGGGGGAGGTTACAACAGAGATTCATTTAAGAGACTATTTCGGCGGTTCTGAAATATAACTAGTTTCAAATATTAAAATGTTGAAATCTGGAACCATCACAACCCACGTGTTGTGAGAAACTGTGTAGTCGCTAGGCGTGGTTGGAAAGACAGGCTAGGAGGGCAGAACCGAAGACACCGCAGATGCGACTAGCCCCGTTTTCGCCTGCCGTGAACCTTTGCCCTTAAGGCCGGGCCGTGAGGAAGACTGCTGCCGCGTACTGCCTTTGTTTCTCCCTTCCGGTCGAAATCCGTAAGACGCGATGCGCAAACAGCGGCACTTTGTCTGCGGGGCTCCCGCTTGTCTGCTGCTTGCCCTCTTCTGTACATCCCGGCGGTTGACGTCACGCACCACTCGCTTGTTTTGTTTCTTCGTAATATCGACTGACCTTATCGCACAACTGGACCTACACAGAACGAAGCAAGGGGGCTTAGTTTAACGTCCCTTCGACAACGTGATCCCCAGAGGCGCATTTCTAGCTGCGGGGAACGGGAGATGAGTGACGTTCTATGGAACACAGGCTTACCGAGTAAACCACGTCTGAAATCGCCGGGAGTAATTCGCAGACTACTGCTCTGTTCTGCATCTATATTCCGCAAATCACCTTGCAGTATGTGGCAGAGGGTTCTTCGCGTACCATTGTACTTCTTCCCTTTCCAGTACCAGTCGCGAAGAGTTCGCGGAAAGAAAGCTTCCGGTAACGCTCCGCGTGGGCACTAATATGATTTTATTTTCACGCTCTTTTCGCAAGATGTACTTGGGAGGAACTAAAATATTTTTTGACTCGCCAAGGAACGTACGCTGTTAGAGCTTTAACAGTAAACCACACTGTGATGCAGAACACCTATCTTGGGGCATCTGCCAGTGGAGAGACGCTTTCGTCCTTAGCAAACGAATTGTAACCTATCGCGCTGCTGTTTTCCGGGTCTTCTCTACTTCATCAGTCTTATCGGGTCTGGGTCCCATGCTGTTGAACAGTATCACAGTATTGGTCGAACGAAGGTATTCTTTGGTTGATGGACTAACTTTTCTTAAGATTCTTCCAATAAGTCGGCTGGATCTGCCTTTCTTGCGATTAGTGTTACGTGGCCATTCGACCTAAAATCGCTCCGTACGCATACTCCTAAATATTTTATAGGAAAAATTGCTTGCAATTATTGTTTCGAATCATTTAAGCATGCAATAATGGGTCTTTCTAGAGATGTGTACACAATACTTCACAATCGTTTGAAGGTCAATGGCAACTCCCTGCACAAAGCATCGATCCCCGGCAGGTCTCCCTCAATTTCGCTGAAATTTCCTAGCGGTGCGGCTTCTCTGTATACAGCAGTGTCATCCGCGAAAAGCTTCATGGAACTATCGTTGTTGCCTACTAATATAGTGAGAAGTAGTGAATCTATAAAACTTCCTTGGGATACGGCCGAAGTAATTTTTACGCCTGAAGACTTCTTTCGATTAAAAATCGCAAGCTGGATTCTCTTCGCTAGAAACACTTCAGTCCAGTCGCGCACTAGGTGTGATATTCCTTATGCTCGTATTTTGTTCACTAGGCGGCAGTGCGTAACTGTACATAATGCCTTACTGAAATCAAAGAACACGGCAGCTATGTAAGCGCCAGTATCTATCGGCTTGTGGTCCTCGCGGACGAACAGAGCTAGGCTAGGTCTCACACGATCGTTGCTTTCTGAACCTATGTTGATTCCTACAGAGGAAGTTTTTCAGTCTCCGTAAATGTCAGTACGCTAGCATAAATCACGTTAAAAATTTTTACAAGTGACTGATGTCGGAGATAATAGGCCTTCAGCTTGTTCGTCTGTTCGAAGACGTTTTGACAAACGGGAATGACCAGTGCTTTTTTTCCGATAATCAGCAACATTTCGCTCCTCCAAAGACCTATGGTACACCACTGCTAATAAATGGGCAAGTTCTTTCGCACACTTGATGTGGAATCGAACTGATATCCCGTCAGATCCAGTGCCGTTCCCTCAGTTGAGCGATTCTAGTTACTTTTCTATTGCATCGTCAGTTATTTCGGTATCAGCTCTTTTCTCGTCACTGCGATCTTCCTCTGTGAAACAATTTTTGAAAAGAGTTTAAATACTAAAAGCTCTTTTTTCATGGCTCTAAGCGCTGTGGGACCTAACATTTTTGAGATCATCAGTCCCCTAGACATAGGATGCGAACCTGCGGCCGTAGTAGCAGCGCGGTTTCGGACTGAAGCGCCTAGAACCGCTCGGCCACAGCGGCCGCTGAAGCTCTTTTATGTCGTCCTTCACTTCAGTGCTCGTTTGCTCTCAGAATGTCTGAACAGAAGCCTTCAATCCGTTTACTGATTCAACATAAGATCAAAAATCCTTAACATTTTCTGTCAATTTGGTAGACAGAATTTTGCTTCAGAATTCTTCGAACGCTTCACTCAAGGCTCTCCATATGTAGATTTTGGTTTAGTTTAAATTTTGTGTGTGAGGCTTTGACTGCGATTAAATTTGCAGTGAGGCTCTCTTTGCTTTCGTAGCAGTTTTTCTAACATGGCTTGGAATCACGGCTTGTCTTTTCCATCCCTCACAACTCTACTTGCTGGCCGCACTCATAGTTCAAATCCACTTGCCGGTAATTTGTTTATATTGTTCTGCTTTTCATAAACGAATATAAAGTTCTTTTTTTCCACCATTTGTCACATTTGCTTCTAAATGGTGGATTCTATATTAAATGTCAAAAAATGGCTCTGAGCACTATGGGACTTAACATCTGTGGTCATCAGTCCCCAAGAACTTCGAACTACTTAAACCTAGCTAAACTAAGGACATCACACACATCCATGCCCGAAGCAGGATTCGAACCTGCGACCGAAGCGGTCACGCGGTTCCAGACTGATGCGCCTAGAACCGCACGGCCACACCGGCCGGCTATTAAATGTCAAACGCACAATAATGTGATCCGTACATATTATAAATTGGGTAGTGTGTGTAACATCACTTTCAACCAAACTTGATGTACATATCACGTCCGGAAAGAAATGGTGTGGCGGTAAGAACCACCTCCCTATCACAGGGGTGAGGGTGAAAATGAAGTGTAGCCCACGACAGACACTATTCATCCAGTATTTGGGAATGGGAGCGCTTAGTGACTTGCTACGGACTTTCCACACGATTTCAAACCTTCACGGAACTTTATCTCTCTGAAAATACCCACAAAATGTTGAATGGCAAAAAAATTCCACTTACATTTTCGCTGTTAATGCAGAAAAACTGCCCCAATAGCCATGACGTTTAATTAATTACATATTTACTACTAAATTTTATCGGAACACCCCGCAAGGGCCCACGCTTCTTTCGAAAGTTCGAGCGTGGCGCCCACGGTGCCCCGATCTATTGCACCCCATTATTCCTTCATGAGCTGCATTTCCTTTCCAGTGCCAAACCCTCCCTGTCCTCGCTTCTTCCTAACTGCCTCCTCCTTCCCCTCCATCAGTGTTCTTACTTACGTCGACCTGGCTGTCCACCTGTTTTCCTAACCTTTTCTTTTTGATTCTTCCTTTTTGGCGTCTTTGATCTCCTTTGGGATTGGACCTCCACTTTTAAATTTTCTCTCCGTATCTCCGTAGTGTGAGCCAGTTAGGGAAGAATTCCTTCCCGCAGCGTCGACGGCGTGGATTCCTCTGCCCCCTCCCTTCCCCTCTTCCTACCATACTGTAGCCCCCCTCCGCCCTTCTAGGTCGCCAGCATGTGTAGCAAGTCCATGGGATGGGTCTGTTATGTACCCATCTGGCTGAGCACCTGATAACAAAGGGATCACACTTCCGATACTTGAGCCTTCCCATGTATGCCTAGGAGTGGTTGCTTCTTGTTCTCGAACATCGGAGCTCCTGGAAATGGCCACTGTACCAGCCAGCCCTTGGTGTGGCTGGGTGGCGCTCCTGATAGGACTGGGGGATATCAGGGCGGATGCTTTGTGTACGAAACTCATCAAGCTGCAAAAATCTGGTCGTGCTCTACAAATGTGTCTTCAGTTGTAACAGATAATTGAAAGCTGCTTCTTATGTCCCTGCGGCCTTGCCTACCCTGGCTACACCATGGGAGGAGGGTCAGGCTCGCCGCATTTGGGTGAAATGCTTTCCCCGCTAAATGGTCTGTATTAGGATGGATAGAGGCACATTCACAAACATGAATCAGTTTTTTTTTTATTTTTCTAGAAGTGTCGAGCAAGTTTGACGAAGTAGGGTGTGGTCACATTCCCTGTTGATCAAAATTTCTTCTGCCACCCAATATACGCAGCCCTTCATCCTTCTGATCGTCTTGGCGACGTCCTGCTGTCCATTAACCTCACCAGTCCTTGAATGTGGTTCAGGATGTCATTTTTCATCGGGAGCTCATCCTTCAAATTGATGAGAAACTCTCAGCCAGTCTGGAACCATTGGAACTTCATTGTGTGGCTGTGTGAATCAGGACACTACTAATACTGTACCCGAACATAGTAGGTTTGTTTTTCCTACTCATCCACTTTCTTACTTTTTTCTACATTTAGAGCTAACTGCCATTATCACTACAACCGGATATTTTGTGTACGCCATGTTGTATCCTGCAGTCACTTAGCTTCGACACAGTAAATGACAGCATCATCAGCAACCAACCGCAGATTGCTGCTACCCTGTCCGCTAGAAGAAAATAGTAGCGGTCCTATCCCACTTGCCTGGGACACTCTGGAACACATGTCGAGGAGAATGTAATGGGTTCTGTTACTTCAGAAATATTAGAGCCAATCACATATGTGCGGAACCTACTCCATATGCTCTTCGTTAAGTCTGCAGCCGTACCAAACGCTTTTCGAAAATCCCGGAATACGTAATATGCTTGTTGCCCTTCACCTATCGTTCACACGATGTCATGTGAGAAAAGGGCAAGCTGCGTTCGCACGAACAATCCTTTCTAAATCCGTGCTGATTCGCGGATATAAGCTGCTCAGACTGAAGGGAATTTTCGATATTCGAACTCAGAATATGTTGAATTGTCTGGCAAAGCGATGTTAAGGATATTGGTTTCTAATTTTGCTTGTCCGCTATTTTACCCCTCTTATATACAAGTCACCTACATTTTCTTCCAGTCGCTTGACACTTCGCGCTCGGCAAGAGGTTCGTGAAAAATGCAAACTAAGTAAGGGGCCAATGTAGTAGAGTTCTCTCGGGTGAATGATTTCTTAAAAGCGAGATTAAAGGCTTCGGTTTTCCTTTTGCTGTCTTCTATTACCACATGAGATTGGTCAACGATTAACCTGGTTAGAAGCCTTCGATCTGCTTAGTGACTTTGCGTAGGACGTGTATTTTCTCGGGTTCTCGGCAAGAGTTTTGTTTATGTGTATTAATCAAACTTCAATTTCCCTGCACCAGCAAATGCAGACAGCAAGGAAAGAAACGAGAAAATGTAGAAAACGCTGGGAAGATACGGAAAATAGGTTGTTCAAAGTTCACAGTAACATCATAATAATCATGCTAGTGGATTTAAATGGTGACCTGGGTAAAGATAAATTGTTCCGGAGATGTATTGAAGTAATCCAACTGTCAAGATAACTAACACGAATGGCTCAAAATTACGAGATACGTGCAGGTGATTCTATCTTAAAATCATGAAAATACGCTTCAAAAACTATTTAAAAAGCGAAAAGCATAGTTACAACGAAACGCAAAACATGGAAAAGTATCTGATCATGTACCAACCCCAGATAAAATTTAAAGAAATCAAGAACTTTAGAGATGTGAGGAATGGAAGTAGATTCAAATCACTATCCATCTTAGAGCTACATAACATATATTCTAAAACATATATCATGGAACAATCCAGATCACGTAAGAGATGTAGTAACAAAACTTCTAAGGAAATGGAATGTTGTCAAACTATGCCGAAGGAAGTGAATACTGATGTCAACAACAGTACAGAATTGTATCTGAGATAGCACCACATAACAAGAAAACCAAGCGCTGTAGGTGGATTAGTAAGTGTCAAGAAACAATCAACAGAAAAGAAGAAAGCTTGTAACGACTGGTGTAGCAGGCAAACAAGCAGTATTCGGAAAATCTGTCACCTTGAGAGAACGTTAGCCGATACAAATATTAGCTCATAAAGAAGTACTTTGAAAAGGAGCAACTTAAACTATAGAACAACAGTTTTAAAAATATGAGACTGTTACAAAACATTTCAGAACTCTATGTCTGAGTGTATTTCATAATCACTGTGTGACCGTGCGAGGTGGCGCAATGGTTAGCACACTGGACTCGCATTCGGGAGGACGACGGTTCAATCCCGCGTCCGGCCATCCTGATTTAGGTTTTCCGTGATTTCCCTAAATCGCTCCAGGCAAATGCCGGGATGGTTCCTCTGAAAGGGCACGGCCGACTTCCTTCCCTAATCCGATGAGACCGATGACCTCGATGTTTGGTCTCTTCCTCCAAACAACCCAACCCAACCCAACCCATAATCACTGTGCTCTAAGAAATAGAAAATCCGCACTTAACAGTGAAGGTAACTGTAAGCTCCTGGCTGTATATTTCGAAAATCTATTGAACTGTCGCAAATCGGTCGGACAATTGGACTTCCACGATAATATTCCAAATGAAAATTCCAAAATACAAAATACTGGTATGATAGAAAGCTAAATCAAGCAAAACTCAATAAAGTTTCAGGTGAAGACTACATCACAGCAGAAATTGTAAAACCAAGTAGAAATCTAGGTGTCACAATTATCGAAGAAAAACTACATACGGACTGAAATACTGAAACAGTTCTAGAAAACTTGAAATTTCTATTAATTTACACACTTAATAAAAAACGGGGAAAACATCTGTAATTAGAGGTATGTCATTGTTGCCCTTAAGAGTACAAAATGTTACCGAAATCTCTTACGAAAATATTAAATCCTTAATTATATAAACAGATTTAAGACTATAAAGCTGGATTTAGGACAGACAGATCCGGTCCAGAGCAGATTCTAGACGTTCAATAAATAATTAGGTACATGCAAATGCAAACTAAAAAAAATGAGATTTTAAGAAGGCATAAAATTCATAGATAAGACTCTCCCCTCAAAATCTTGAAGGAATCTGCGGTAGATACGAAACCTCTGAAATTAACTAAAGAAACCTTTACAAACAGAGTGTCTGAAGTTAAATTTCTCGAAACAGCTTGTAGTCCCTTCCAAAATAAGTCACCTGTCAGACATGGAGAAAGTTGCTCACAATAGTTAAAGTTTTTGTTGGAAAAAATAATAGAATGGAAAATACATAAAAGAAACAAAGTTAAGAAATACACGAAGTTGGGTAGATCGAAAGCAGCAATAAATTGTTTGGCATTTACAGATCTCGTGATAATGGGTGGAACCTTCGAAAACGCAAAGAAAACTCTATAACCTATAAAGTAAACAGGTGGAAAGGCAGATCTACAAATAACGTTTGAAAAGACAGAATACATGACCAATGACAGTAATTCACAAGAATATTTAACTCGATGTCAACAATGTCGACAAAAGAGACAGAACATGTGGGTGAAAATATAACATAAAAAGCGAAAAAGCACGACAAGAAAAAAATGAAAAGAACATAGATGCAGGAGAGAGTTCTGTACATTAAAAACGTAGTTATAAATTGGTAAGTAAAGGCATTATATTACAGTTGTAGAACCAGAATTACTCTGTGGGTCAGAAACACTACTTCCACTTGGTTGCAAAATGGCATTAGATGATTTGGAAAAGATAGAAGAATATTGCAAAAAATGTTAGGTCCAGTCAACAGTGAAGATTACAATTAAGTTTTAAGAGCAATTCAAGAGATACTCACTCTGCCCTAAAATAACCGATGATGTCAGCAAAAGACGTGTTACACTCTATGGATATCTAAAGAAAATGAAGGAAGATACACATATTCTTCCAAAACAGGAAAACACCAAGCAAATGAGTGAGGAAGCAAGACGGGAAACGACTAAGAAGAAATGAAGACTGACCAAGAGACCTTGCTCAACAGACAAATTCAGACTAGAAGTTAAGGATTCAAACTGCAGCCCTTTTAGAGTGCTGAAGTAGTGTGCGTAATGCGTTCCCAGGCGCGAACACTGAATTGAGTGGGTCAGTTTTAAAAGCCGGTCACTCTCTATTTTCGAGAGTTCCGTTTTATGAGAGAAAATGAAAGTGTGAGGGTAGACACATCACTATATGTAGGAACGCCGTAAGTATTCTGCATGCAATCGCTGCGACGGGATCGTAAATATTTGGTTTCGGAAATTCAATGATCTGAGTGGCTTTTCAACGTTCTAGCACGAGTGTGTAGTCGGCAACAGCTGTTGGTAACAGGAATTTCCATGGTTTTCTTAAAAATGGAAAAAAATTTCACAAATTCTGGGACGATTGTTCTGCCGAAAACGGGAGTAATAGTACAGTGAGAATACTTCTTGGATTTCTCCAAAACAGATTTCATTCTGTAAACAAAAACCACTCAGAGGTTCCTTCTTTCCTTCCGACTGACATTTTTGCCCCCGGAAAAAGATAAGGAAATGTTATAGCGTATGCACATTGATGGATTATGTGTTACTGATTACTATTGCAAACAGGAACAATAGACCCACAGTCAACAGTGTAGTAATTATAAACCTTAGTAGCCTCACTTATTCAAGAAAAATGCCCTATCTATTGAATTCTACGGTAGCGCAGTGAATATCGGTGCGGAAGTCTAGAGTACCATAACATAACCGTTGTGCTTCCTCGAGAGATCATTTTGGTTTGGTTAAGGTTGTAATGTTGTTGCATTAATTTGATGCCGGCCGCGGTGGTCTAGTGGTTCTAGGCGCGCAGTCCGGAACCACGGGACTGCTACGGTCGCAGGTTCGAATCCTGCCTCGGGAATGGATGTGTGTGATGTCCTTAGGTTAGTTAGGTTTAAGTAGTTCTAAGTTCTAGGGGACTGATGACCACAGACGTTAAGTCCCATAGTGCTCAGAGCCGTTTGAACCATTAATTTGTTATGAAAGCGGTGCTGATAAACAATAAAAGCGGTTTAAAAGCTGTGAGCTGTCTGGGGAAGTTAACCTTGCATTACTGCGCAACTGTTTCACCGGGTATCCAGTCTAGCTTACCAAATTCCCAACCAGACTAACATTAATTATAATCTTTTAATAGTCATACGACAACCGGTGATATATATAAAAGAGAATTTAAATAAAAAGAAATAAATCAGTTTATATTTGGAAATTTATTTTAACATCGATCATTGAAATTTCAGCATATTAAACTTGATTCATAACTAAACTGGTGCCTTATTTAGGATTGTGAAAATGTGAGTTCGTAATCTTACGGAACACATCAAATATGGAGCCAAGATTGGGAGACTGCATACAACACTGCATTCATAAAATAGCACGCGAAGAACGTTGAAACATATGAAAGAGGAAATTAACCACAACCAACCGATTCAATTTTCACCCAAAGAAGTTACGTTCGTAGCGCAATCCTGCCCGTCATGAAATTACCACACACTGGTATACTAAATTCATACTAACTCTGTGTGAAATCTTCCCGAAAAGAATAGCTGAGGGCTACTTTGATGCTTACACCACATGCTTCACGTGGTCAACTTGGTTTACACAAAGGGTGTAACTCCACAATAATTTTGATAATTAAAATAAATTACCTCGAAACCCAATTTACAAAAGAAAAACCTCGAACTGGTTACTATCGTCTTACTATTAACCTGATGGGTCAAACAATTGTATAAGCACGTGGTACTGGTCTCACAAAGTACACCCCACGTGGGTTGAACATAAAGAAAAGTTGCTATATTGAAAAATATTGTCAAGACGACACGTTATAATCTCACGCAAATTCGCATTTAAGACTGATGATCTTAGAGTTACTGATCAACACGTGGTTCCACTTTACTCACAAAGTAGTGACAAAGCAAGATATGCTGAACTTCACACTCGAAATACACTGCGTTGCAATTTAAGATAACATTAGATATTTTAGAGCTAAACCTGAAATAAAGGTGATTAAATTTTCAGTTAGGCTGAACTTAAGAAATCCATTGTCCTACGGACTTAGCAGAGACGCGCTTAGCCAGAGATCTTACCACTTCAGACGCTCGCCGCTGACAGACTGACGTGGTCCCTTCCTGAGGGTGCCTCACAAATACAAACGGAAGTGACTAGGGAGGCAGCTTCCTATACCAACATGACAAGGGATGGACAGGACCATACTAAGAATAGAAACCTCTCTGCTTTTAGAAAGCGTAGCTACCTGTTCCGACGTTGGTCCTACTGTTCTCTAGCAGACAGGCTTGTCTGCTACCATCAAGCATGCAACTAGAAATACATTTGCTCATTCATCCTCTCACACAGAAGGGAAGGGGGATGACAGTATCTTATCATACACAGTATATAAAAGAAAGCGTATGTAGGTTCTATATGAGACTGTGTGACATAAATTCCATATAAACTGTGTTTTAAAGTGTAGTAGTGTGACAGATCGTTCTTGTTTATGTGTGAAAGTAACACGTTCCACTGCTCAGTCTCCTCCCAGATAGTCAGGAACACCACAGTAAATTTAGAAGAGGAATTTATGCCGTAAATGACAACAGATTTAAGAAATTAACATGAAAGGGATCCAACAGAGACCTTTCAAGGTTAGCCAATAGATTAATGACCTACGTCGCACATTCAGATTTCAGTAATGTGATCCCAACACCATTCCGATGACCGATAAAATGTTATACTCCAGTAACTTTCAAAGTGATATAAAGAGAATGAAGGCTATGAAAAAACAGGAGGAATACCTGCCTAATGAGGAAATTTCAAGTTTGTTAATTACTGTGTGTGGTGTCGGGGGGTGGTGTCGGATAAAAGTCTCTCTGTCTTTATTGGGGTTAATCAATGCTAAAAATTTTCCGTTTGGGTGCAGATTTGAGGGGGTGTTGTTGCCTGACACTCTTCTATTTACTTTTTATTGTACCCCTGTTTCGTTGCGACGATTGCCGGTGAGAGTTTGTAGTAGTTAAAAGGCTGTATAATGAGGTGTACATATTCCAGTCGAGTGGTCGGATTTCGGAATCTTCCAGTTAACATTTGCGTTGCGACATGTCTTTCAATTATTGATGTTGAAGTACTAAGAAGAATAATACCGTCTCACAAGTCAAAGCGAGGTTCACAACCCTCATTCTAACCTGCTAACTTAGCAGTGCGGGTAATTTACCCGCGTCCGTTAATGTTTCCGAGTTGGAAAGTAGGGAATCTGGCGCACGTAAGGCATTTCCACTATAGTCTCTGTTCTATAATAACTAGAGGCTCCAATTTTCGTATGGAATTAGGCGCACGTGTTTACTACAGCATATATTAAAGCTATTAAAGCCATAAATATACCACAACCAATTTCATATAAAAAAACTGGTAATTAGGACATCGCAGCATAGCTTCATTTCAACCGCAATATCTTGCAAAATGACTCAGTAAATGGGGTAAATAAGGTATCTCATTGCACACATCCAAATATATGTATTGAATATTACGTTTATTAAAGAAAGCCCTCAAATAGATAGTTTATAAAACGAATACAGCGAAAACCAGTTTAATTAACTACGGACCAGTTTTATTACAAAATAACTAGGAAAATAAAAAGATTAGAGTAAAAGCGTATCCAGTAACTGGTCTCTTGGATATTTCTAAAACTAACGCTTCTTCAGACAAGGGTGACAGTTTTAATTTTCAGGAGTATCCCACTCACTGCGTTCAGAATAGCACGAGAAAGCACACGAAATACACCGGTACCTTTCCTCGCCATCTTTGTCGAATCCACCACATACTAAGCGTAGATCTTTAACTCTCGTGTGTAATGCTGGGTGCGTTCTGTGCGATAGAAGTCCCATTATGAACATCACTGACGGCATTTCTTAATTCAATCGCCGTCCAGGAAGCTCTGTTCGTTTTGCAGGTATACCTCCTCGGCACCTGAACAGAAGAACCCTTTCTTACAAAAAATACACCATGACGCACTCGAACTCTGTGCGTAAATTACACCAAGAAGCATTGCGTATATAAAACTATTGTTCCACGCTCCCGCTTTACTTAAGAAGAATTATAATCCTATAATCGCGAGAGTTATTGTGCAGAGATAGTCAAAACAACAAAGACTTGTATTTTGACAAAACAGGAAAAGGCGTCCTCTTAGAAACTAGAGATAATATGTTACAAGAAACAGAAAAACACACTATTGCTCCTTGCGCCGACAACTGGCAATAACGGTTCCCTCGTTCTGTATGCTTATTTGTATAACTAAGACGGCACCACCGATCAGATATGACTAGCTGTCACAGCTATACATATTGACGTGCGTCACTGTACCAGCTGTGCCAAATTCCACCATTCTGCCTAAATGCTCGGAGAAGAACGTCGAGTAATGTCATTCGCGCGAATCACATCTGCAGGAGTGTTCGGATTCTGGTCACGGCCGCCAGTGTGATTTCGCGCGACGTTACTGAAGCTCGAGGAACGGACCGAAACGAACGTTTCAGCAGTGTTGGTGTAACGCAAACAAATACTAAATGGAGACTTGTTAATGCAACCGGCTGTTGAGAAGACTGACGTGGGCACTTCATAAGAGTCGAGTAGAGGTGGGCGAAGCGGAAGTACTACCCGAAACGCAAAGCATTTTCGTAGTCTCTCTCTGCAGCATTCGTTGTGAGTCAAGTCACTGAGGAGGACACGATAAGTCCTTGATTTGAATCTTCATGCTGTTGTTCTTGCTCCGCTTCTCTCTAAATGAGAGATATAAAAAGATGTAAATGTCGTGTGACTTTTTTTTTTTTTGTAACTTAATAACCTTTTATTTACAAGTTAACAAATACATGGCTTTATCAAAGGTACGTTTAGTTTTTACACATACAGTAATCATATCTTTTCTTTTCGTGTAGTCTTTCTTGTATTTTCTTTATGATTTAGTTCTTTCTATTAAGCAAATTTTGTTTCTAATTATGTTCTTTTTTATATATTTGTCTGTATTCTTGTCTGATTTTTCTGCGCTGTGGTCTTTTTAGCTCCAGTTCTGTGTGCACTTATTAGTGCTGTACTTTTTATGAATATCTAATGACATTTAATGGGATTACTTTGATTGGTGCCAAATGATGGCGTCCTTTAAATTTGGTTTGAACCTATTGACTATGACATATTTCTATGGGTACACTCAACAAACAATGTATATACATTCATATGGATAGTGAATTTAGGGAGGGGTATTATAGATTGTCGTTGAGAGAGAGAGAGAGAGAGAGAGAGAGAGAGAGAGAGAGAAAATCATTTGATATATGATGATAAATCATTGCGAATCGTCATTTTGCATTGAGTCAAAACTGTTCATGGTTTTCACGATTATTAAAATGAATGTTAGTTTTATGGTGCAGTACTTACATAAACACCTTTTGGACACGCAGGAGATCGCCAATATTTAAACATTTTCCCTAGTTGTGTGACGATATGATTGCTGTATTGCACTGTTTCACATGTGAGAACGCAGATGATGCACTGCCACTTTTCACACAAGCACAATCAACACTCATTTAACACTCACTTTGAGGATGTTGGAGGGTGGGAGAGGGTGTCTGCGTCAGCAAACGGTGGGGACTTGAGGGGCTATGGGAGGGCGTGGTTGTCGGGGTGGTGGCGGCGTCTTTGAAGGCGGCGTCCAGCGCGATCTGCAGATAGTTCTGGAACGTCTGGCGGTAGTTGTTTTTCTGCCTGGCCCTCTTGTGCTCCTCCCAGAGATCTGTGAGGAAGTGTATTGTGTCCGTCTGCTCTTTTGAGATTATCGCATGCGCTGTCATTGCAAGTGTCCACATGGTCGCGACGCGTTTTGGCCGAGGGAAGCTTTTTTGCCTCTGGGATGGTGAGAGCCGTGATTTCTATATTACGGTGGTCCTCCCTGTTCATTTGTGCCACCATTCTTCTACATGTCTCCCATATCTGCTGGCTTGTCCGACATGTGAAGCGGTGTTCCAGGGAGTCCATTTGGTTGCACGCTTCGCAGTTCGGCGACTCATGCATGCCGATGAGTGCTAGGCGCTCATTTGTGGGTATCGTCTTGTGTACGACTTTGTACCACGTGCCTCTAGCTTCTGGAGGTATGGATTTTTCCGAGAGATTCTTCCAGACTTGTGGCCAGTCGTAGCCTGGAAGATTCGTCTCTGTTCTGCTTCTGTCTAGTTTACCTCGAAGCGCGAGATAGATTTTCCCTGCTGTTCTCATCTCCTTGATTGCTAAGGTGGATATGATGTAGCTACTGTCCATTATTTATCAAAATATCCACGGGTGTATTGCCGGTCTACAGTGTCCAATGGGCACAATATTTCGGCGATCATACATGTCGCCATCATCAGGTGAACTGACGGACTGAGCTCCTGTGAACGTGCCGGCACGGAGATCCGTACGCTATGTCTGCTCAGGGGGAACTGGGTTCGGTCGCGGCGGCGGCCGATTTAAATACCCTCCGCCCGCGGCGCGCTCACTCCGCCGTCCGCACCCCGCGCCACGGTCGCGCGGTGGAACAGATTGTGACAGGGTCTGAGATGACTTCGGTGTGATGGCTCTGTCCGCCGTGGTCGTCACAACTATACGTTTGCTCGATTTACTCTTGATTAACCCAATCGCTGGTTCCCAAGCCTTGCCAGTATTATAGCCACAGTCACGGTTTATGAGGTCATCATTGGTGCGAATTTCGATGGCCTCTAACAACGCTGTCCCAGTATCTCGACGTCTGTACCAGAATTCTCGTGCGTTCATACTCCATAGCGTGATTTTCCGACAAACAATGTTCAGCGACCGCCGACTTGCTCGGATACATCAGTCGAGTGTGCCTCTGGTGTTCACGGCATCGATCCTCGACGGTACGCATCGTCTGACCAATATACGACTTGCCACATTGACACGGAATCTGGTCCACGCCGGCCTTCCTCAAACCGAGGTCATCTTTGGCGCTCCCCACCAGTGCACGAGTTTTATTCGGAGGACAAAACACAGTTCCGACCCGGCGTTTCTTCAAAATGCGGGCGATTTTCCCCGAGAGTGCGCCTATATATGGAATAAACGCAGTGCCTACCTCCTCCCTCGTGATTTCATCCGTCTTCACAGGTTGTGCTGTAGTGGTTGGGCGGAGAGCACGTTGAATCTGCCACTCTGAGTACCCATTTTTTCGAAGTATAGTTCTCAGATGTTCCAATTCCTGGGGTAGACTCTTGGGTCAGAGATAGTGCGCGCCCTATGTACTAGTGTTTTAAGTACTCCATGCCTCTGTGAAGGGTGGTGGCAGCTGTCTGCGTGCAAATACAGATCAGTGTGCGTTGTCTTCCGATACACCCCATGACCTAGGGTGCCGTCAGCCCTTCTCTTGACCAAGACGTCAAGGAAAGGTAATTTACCCTCCGTTTCAATCTCCATAGTGAATTTGATGTTGGGGTGTATGGAGTTTAGATATGTAAGGAAGTCACAGAGTTTATCAATACCATGTGGCCAGATGACGAACGTGTCGTCCACGTAACGGAAGTAGGTTTCAATTCGAATGACGACAGGGCTTCCTCCTCGAAGTTCTCCATGTACAAATTCACTACCACCGGTGAGAGTGGGCTACCCATGGCGACTCCCTCCGTTTGTTCGTAGTAGTCTCCAATAAAAAGAAAATACGTGGAAGTCAAGACATGCCTAAAAAGTTCAGTGGTCTTCTCGTCAAACTTCTGACTAATCAGTTCTAGTGACTCTCGCAGGGGTACCCTCGTGAACAAAGAAACGACGTCAAAACTCACCATGATATCTGACTCATCCAACCTGAAGCTATCAAGGCGTTTAACAAAATCCACGGAATTACGGATGTGATGAGGGAATTTACCCACATAAGGACTTAATATTCCCGTCAGATATCATCATCATCATTTAAGACTGATTATGCCTTTCAGCGTTCAGTCTGGAGCATAGCCCCCCTTATACAGTTCCTCCATGATCCCCTATTCAGTGCTAACATTGATGCCTCTTCTGATGTTAAACCTATTACTTCAAAATCATTCTTAACCGAATCCAGGTACCTTCTCCTCGGTCTGCCCCGACTCCTCCTACCCTCTACTGCTGAATCCATGAGTCTCTTGGGTAACCTTGCTTCTCCCATGCGTGTAACATGACCCCACCATCTAAGCCTGTTCGCCCTGACTGCTACATCTATAGAGGTCATCCCCAGTTTTTCTTTGATTTCCTCATTGTGGACACCCTCCTGCCATTGTTCCCATCTACTAGTACCTGCAATCATCCTAGCTACTTTCATATCCGTAACCTCAACCTTGTTGATAAGGTAACCTGAATCCACCCAGCTTTCGCTCCCATACAACAAAGTTGGTCGAAATATTGAACGGTGCACAGATAACTTAGTCTTGGTACTGACTTCCTTCTTGCAGAAGAGAGTAGATCGTAGCTGAGCGCTCACTGCATTAGCTTTGCTACACCTCGCTTCCAGTTCTTTCACTATGTTGCCATCCTGTGAGAATATGCATCCTAAGTACTTGAAACCGTCCACCTGTTCTAACTTTGTTCCTCCTATTTGGCACTCAATCCGTTTATATTTCTTTCCCACTGACATTACTTTCGTTTTGGAGATGCTAATCTTCATACCATAGTCCTTACATTTATGATCTAGCTCTGAAATATTACTTTGCAAACTTTCAATCGAATCTGCCATCACAACTAAGTCATCCGCATATGCAAGACTGCTTATTTTGTCATCACATATCTTAATCTCACCCAGCCAGTCTATTGTTTTCAACATATGATCCATAAATAATATGAACAACAGTGGAGACAGGTTGCAGCCTTGTCTTACCCTGAAACTACTCTGAACCATGAACTCAATTTACCGTCAACTCTAATTGCTGCCTGACTATCCATGTAAAGACCTTTAATTGCTTGCAAAAGTTTGCCTCCTATTCCATAATCTTGTAGAACAGACAATAACATCCTCCTAGGAACCCGGTCATATGCCTTTTCTAGATCTATAAAGCATAGATACAGTTCCCTGTTCCACTCACAACACTTCTCCATTATTTGCCGTAAGCTAAAGATCTGGTCCTAACAACCTCTAAGAGGCCTAAACCCACACTGATTTTCATCCATCTGGTCCTCAACTAATACTCGCACTTTCCTTTCAACAATACCTGAGAAGATTTTACCCACAACGCTGATTAAAGAGATACCTCTGTAGTTGTTACAATCTTTTCTGTTTCCATGTTTAAAGATTGGTGTGATTACTGCTTTTGTCCAGTCTGATGGAACCTGTCCCGACTCCCAGGCCATTTCAATTATCCTGTGTAGCCATTTAAGACCTGACATTCCACTGTATTTGACGAGTTCCGACTTAATTTCATCCACCCCAGCCGCTTTATTGCACTGCAATCTATTGACCATTTTTTCCACTTCCTCAAATGTGATCCTATTTCCATCATCATTCCTATCCCATTCTACCTGGAAATCTGAAACATTACTGATCGCATTTTCACCTACATTGAGCAACTCTTCAAAATATTCCCTCCATCTGCCCAAGGCATCCACAGGATTCACCAGCAGTTTTCCTGACCTGTCCAAAATACTTGTCATTTCCTTCTTACCTCCCTTTCGAAGACTGCTAATTACACTCCAGAATGATTTTCCAGCAGCTTGACCCATAGTCTCCAACCTGTTTCCAAAGTCTTCCCACGATTTCTTCTTGGATGCTGCAATTATCTGTTTGGCTTTGTTTCTTTCTTCAACATAACTTTCTCTGTGTACCTGGGTTCTGGTATGTAGCCATTTTTGATACGCCTTCTTTTTCCTTTTACAGGCTGCCTTGGCTGTATCATTCCACCAAGCTGTTTGCTTCATCCTACTTTTACACACTACTGTTCCAAGACATTCTTTAGCCACTTCTAGTACTGTGTCCCTGTACATTGTCCATTCCTTTTCCAATGACTGTAATTGACTACATTCAACTAACTAGTACCTTTCTGAGATCGCTGTTATGTACTTGCGCCTGATTTCCTTATCCTGAAGTTTCTCCACTCTTATCCTCCTACGTATGGACCTGAACTCCTGCACTTTCGGCCTCACAATCCCAATTTCACTGCAGATTAAATAATGATCAGTGTCATCAAAGAATCCCCTGAATACACGTGTGTCCCTCACAGCCTTCCTGAATTCCTGATCTGTTATTATATAGTCAATGACAGATCTTGTTCCCCTGCCTTCCCAAGTATACCAGTGAATGTTCTTATGTTTGAAAAAGGAGTTTGTGATTACTAAGCCCATACTGGCACAGAAATCCAAGAGTTGTTTCCCGTTCCTGTTGGCCTCCATATCCTCTCCAAATTTACCCATAACCTTTTCATACCCTTCTGTTCGATTTCCAATCCTGGCGTTAAAATCACCCATGAGCAGAACACTGTCCTTGTCCTTTACTCTAACAACTACATCACTGAGTGCCTCATAAAAACTATCCATCTTACCTTGATCTGTCCCTTCACAATGCGAATATACTGACACAATCCTAATTTTCTTGCTAGACACTGTCAAATCTATCCACATCAGTCGTTCGTTTACATACCTTATTGCAACTACGCTGGGTTCCATTTCTTTCCTGATGTAAAGCCCTACACCCCATTGTGCTATTCCTGCTTTGACTCTTGACAGGTAGACCTTGTATTCTCCCACTTCCTCTTTTCTCACCCCTTACCCGAATGTCACTAACAGCTAAAACGTCCAGCCCCATCTTACTTGCAGCCTCTGCCAGCTCTACATTCTTCCCAGAGTAGCCCCCATTGATATTAGTAGCTCCCCATCTCATTACCATTTGTTTGCCAAGTCGTATCTTAGGAGTCCCTGGTTTGTCAGTTAGAGGTGGGACTCCGTCACCTCCAAAGGTCCGAGGCATTTTGCTCTGATTGTTGCCAGCATCATATTTAAGGTACCAGGGAAGCAGGTTGCTAGCCTTACTTGCCCCGAGTCCCATTGGGTTTTACCCCAACGGCTGAGGGACTAACCGGTGGATTTGGTAGTCTTTGCCGTATGAGCACAAAGGTGACCACGACTCAGAATAAGTCCGAGATGCCCAGCCTTATTCCAAAGTAACTGGTATCCCGACTGTCGAGACCACTTACTTGGCCACTCATACGTTGCCCGTGGTTCATGAACTAGGACATGACTACAGGAACCCACACCATGAACCACAATACCGTCTGGTATTTGGCCAACAAATATGTAGGTGCCCTGATGTTGCTGACAATGGGGCGTAATGGTACCCCCTCTTTGTGAACCTTCGGGAGTCCATATAGTCTAGGCGGTACCGGACCTTGGGGTAGCAATTTGGAAGTCTACAGAAATGATCGCTGCAGTCGCTCTGTTGGATGCGGCGTGTGCTATAACGTCTCTGTACGTGCAGACGGCGTCGAAGATGTTTCTGCCTCACACTGCACATGTCTGCCACGGGCTGATGGCTTTCTTCAGGGCGAGCTTCATATTTTCAGCGACGCATTTTGCCGTTCGTTAGCTTGTAGTCCGCGTTTAGAAGAGTTATTGGGCGGTAGTCTGCTAATATTTTCGGCGCTTTTGTTTTCGGGGGTCAGGGTAATGGTCCCTTCCAGAAACGGTGATGGTATTTCTTTTCCGTTTAATATTTCATTGACGATTTCCGACATTCCACCTACTTTGTCCCAGCAGGCGGTGTAGAATTCGGACGGTATTCCGTCCGCTCCTGAAGCTTTGCCGTTGGCGCAGGTTTTGAGGACAGCTCTGACTTCGTCCTCTGCCACGGCCTCGGTCAACAGAGCGCGATCGGTGTTGTTCAGCTGTCTGCGCGTTTCCTCTAATGTTTTGGCTGTTTCTGCTTCATCTGGTACATCGCCCTTGAAGAGGTCAGAGAAATGCTCTTCTATGTGACGCATCATGTCCCATTTAGTTATCTTGCGGCCAGTTGCGTCGCTAAGCTCCCTGATAGCTCTGCTATGTGCACTCTCCCTCTCCCTGTGCAGGTGGTGCAGTGTGGCATGTTCGTCCCCGGTGGCGCCGTGTGTCTGGCTGCGGACAACGACGCCTTTCATCTGTTGACGCTTGATGTTCAGTAGGCGCGCCTTTATTCCTCTAACTCGCGTGACAAGCAGGTCGTCGTCCGGAGGACAGTTGAGCGCGTCCTTTAGACACTGCGCGTGAAAGTCTGCCGTGCTCTTCCTCCAGAATGCCTTCTCCGCACTGTGCCTAATCAGTGTCTGCCTTACTTGTGGTTTCCCATGTTCAACCCACCATTGTGTGGTGGACTGATATTGTTGTCGCGTCAGTAAGCTTTCTTCCATGGTGTGCGCAATCTCCTGTTGTAATTTGTTGTCACTTAGGTGTTGCGTGTTAAGCTTCCACACTGATCTAACTCCTGAGATTTTCCTCGTTGACAGCTGTAGCTTGCATGTGTAGGCACAGTGGTCGGAGAAGATCACAGGGTAGACTTCCACATGCGATACAGAGGCGGCCAACTCCCTGTTCACATACATCCTATCGATCCTGCTTCTTCCGCGGTTGTGGTAATAAGTGAATTCGGTTGTGTTTCGATATAGTATACGCAAAGAGTCGTCTAGCTTCAGTTTTCTTAAGAGTTCCTGCAGCTCCATGCACAGGTTTGGTACCGGGACTTGGTCTTCTGGAGCAGCCACGCAGTTGAACTCGCCTCCCAACACAACGTTGCCAATGTTGTGAGGATGGAGTCCACAGTCGTCTTCGTTAAAGAACTGGCTTCTGGCCCGCTTATTTTCTGTGCCTGACGGCGCATAGATATTGACGAAGTAGGTGTCAGCTATTTGGATCGCTATTCCGCGGCTTTGGATGCCTTAGGATCAGATAAGGCAAAAAGTATAGATACCACTCCATCAGAATTTGTAAAATCGTTGGAGAAGTGGCAACAAAACGACTATCCACGTTGATGTATATAATGTATGGGTCTGGCGACATACCTCTGACTTTCGGAAAAATGCCATAATTCCGAGGACCTTGATGCCATGAATAATATACAGAAGAATGGAAAAGAAAATTGAGGACGTGTTAGGTGACGATCAGTTTGTATTCATGAAAGGTAAAGGCACCAGAGAGGAAATTCTAACGTTGCGGTTATTAATGGAAGCAAGACTGAAGAAAAATCAAAGCACGTTCATAGGATTCGATAATCTGGAAAAAGCGTTAGACAATGTCAAACGGTGTAAGATGTTCGGAATTCTTAGAAAAACTGGGGTAAACTATAGGGAGAGATAGGTAATGTACAATATATAAAAGAGCCAAGAAGGAAGAGTAAGAGTGGACGACCAAGAACGAAGTGCTCGGTTTAAAAAAGGTGTAAGACAGGAATGTAGTATTTCTCCCGTAATGTTTAATCTGTACATCCAAGAAGCAGCGATGGAAATAAAAAAAGGTTTACAAGCGGCATTAAAATTAAAGATGAAAGGATATCAATGATAAGATTCGCTGATGACATTGCTATCCTGAGTGAAAGTGAAGACTAATTACATGATCTGCTGAGTGGAATGAACAGTCAATGAGTACATAACACAAAATGAAAGTAAATCGAAGAAAGACGAAGGTAATGAGAAGTATTAGTAATAAAAACAGCGAGAAAATTAACATCAGGATTCATGACCACGAAGCAGATGAAGTTAAGGAATTCTGCTACCTAGGCAGTAAAATAACCAATGGCAAAATGGGCATTCCTGGCCAAGAGAAGTCTACTAAATCAAATAACGGCCTTAATTTGGACAAGAAATTTCTGAGTACGTATGTTTGGAGCACAGCATTGTGTGGTAGTGAAACATGGATTGTGGGAAAACCGGAACAGAAGAGAATCGAATCATTTGAGATGTGGTGCTACAGACGAATGTTGAAAATGAGATGGACTGATAAGTAAGGAACGAAGAAGTTCTGCGCAGAATCGGAGAGGAAAGTGTATGTGGAAAACACCGACTAGGAGAAGGGACAGGATGATAGGATATCTTCTAAGATATCAGGGAAAGACTTCGATGGTACTAGAGGAAGCTGTTAAGCGAAAAAAAAAAAAACTGTACAGGAAGGCAGAGACTGAAATACATCCAGCAAACAGTTGAGGACGTACGTTGCTAATACTACTCTGAGACTGGCACAAGAGAGGAATTCGTGGCGGGACGTATCAAACCAGTCAGAAAACTGACGCATCAACAGAAAAAAATCTTGATTACAGTATTACACTGCACAGCATTACACTACACAATACTGCAGTTGGTATCAGACCAGAGTTAAATTTCTCATTTATTGGGTAGTTAACCTGTTTCGCACCGAGACACGACTCTGGATTCATAGAGGCTGTGCCGCCAGAGCTGTAGAGATTGAGAGATTGATGCCAGGGTCGCAGGAAAGCCGTCCTGGCCCTCCCTGAAGCTCGTCTCCTCACTGCTTCCGGAAGATAGTTTTAGATGGATGTTCTGGTTTGGTTCGTCTCTTTGTCACGATGTATAGTCTCTTCGCCGTTGTCTTTCTGCGGTGTAGGCTTGCTCTTCATAAACTGATATTTTTACTGTCAGAGAGTTCATGTTGCTCCACTGTATCTCATTCGTTATTATGTACAGACAATTGCACTGCAAAGAGGTTTCTGTCTTGGTCTGTAAAATCTTGTCTAATTTCACACTCCCAGATGATGTTGTCTGGGGTGTCCATTGCCCCACATTCACAGATGTCTGGTGCATTGTCACATATTCGGTAAGTAGCTGGAATATGTACCATGTCCAGACAGGTAGTGAATAGCTCTGTTGTTCGAAAGGAAGTACGATATTCTGGATCTTTGCCATGTTAGGAAGGCACTGCCAAGTCCTGTTCCCTCTTTCTTCCCCGTCCCTGATATCTAGCCCTTCTCTATCAGTGCATGCTTTTATTTCCTTATTCGATGTGGCTCTGGCGCCCAGTATCTCCTTTACTTACCATATTCGCCATTTTTGACAGTATTTTGCGCGTATCTTCCTTTACGGCTAGGTGCAAGGGTAGCAGGCCTAGTATCACTAACAGGACGTAGGAGCACACTTCTCTGTGCTGGCTGGAGAGGCCTGTGCTATCCTTAACTGCAAACTTCTTTGGCCAGTTGTTGCTATTTTGTTCGGGATTTTAATGCTTTTCTGGCAGACTATTTCTATATATGCATGAAAGTTTTGCTTTTCGTCGATGTTTATTCTTTCCTTTTCACAAGTTTGTCATTTATTCCGATTATGATGTTCCTCGGTCGTTATAATGTTTCTTTTACTAACGTATAAAATGTTTTGTGTGCTGATATCAATATTTTTCTCTGCGCCAGCTGTTTAGGGTTTCAAGAACCATCTTACTATTTTCCTCCAATTGTGTTGGCAGTTTCTATAATAAGCAGATCTGCGCTGACGCTGCAGACTTTATTGCTACATTCTGAAGCTGGTTCAGTATTAGCTCCGACAACGACCCAGACCTCTGGACCACAAACAGAGCCGTACAGGCAGCTGTTGGTGACGTTCTTCACAATTTTCTTTCCGGGACGTTCTAGTTGCCGTGCCTGTCCGTGCAATAATAGCATAGGCCTTTACAGAGGCACTTGGAACAGTCTGTTCCATTCTTTTCAGCAGGGCAAGATATAACAAATTTTCAAACGCCCCAGCTACATCAGGCATTATACCTATAATGTGCTTGTTGTTTGAAGTGTTTGCGATATTCATTGCATGATATATCGCATCCTCCGTGTATTTCCAGTTTCTGAAACCATACTGCAGGGGACTCACGACAATTACCTGTCTTTGATCCTTTGAGCAGCGGCACAAAAATTTTTCTTGTACTTTGGCTGGAGCGTTTACCAAACAAATCGGCCAACAAGATTTCGGTTTTCTTGGGTCTTTTGTGTTCACCTTTTTTAATACGATCATATTAGAGATTTTTCAGATTCTCAGCATCAGTCACTGCAAAAGGCATTAGTCTAGTAACAGTTCTATACGGTAAAATATCATCCACCAGCTGGAACAACATTTCTGCCATAATTCTACAAGGCTCTGGTGCTTTTTCCTTCTGTAACCTGTGTCGCCAGCCTCGCCCCTCTTGGCTAGATGGGATCACTATTACTCACACTCGGTTCTAGTAATACAGAACGAAGCAGCTGATGTTCCTATGTCTTCATTGTTGCTGTGTCTTCCATTGTTGTATCATCCGGCAACGGGGCTCCGAGTAGGTACTGCATTGGTATCTCAACGTCTTTCATCATGAAGCCATCATACCGTCTCAGAGTTGATACTACAGTTGCTGATCGAACCTTCTTTGTTGCAAGTTTGCATGGAAAACTTCAAACATCTGTTACCATTTGATCCATGATGTATGACTTTTTTTTCTACCCTTGTTTTGTGTAATAGCTTTCTATACAGACGTAGATCCGAAATTTGAAATAATTTGGGTGAAGGTCACGGTTAAAGCAGGCTCAGATATGGTAATTGGATTTCTCTATAGGCCCCCTGGCTCAGCAGCTGTTGTGGCTGAGCACCTGAAGAATAATTTGGAAAATATTTCGAGTAGATTTCCCCACCATGTTATAGTTCTGGGTGGAGATTTTAATTTGCCGGATATAGACTGAGAGACTCAAACGTTCATAACGGGTGGCAGGGACAAAGAATCCAGTGAAATTTTTTTAAGTGCTTTATCTGAAAACTACCTTGAGCAGTTAAGCAGAGAACCGACTCGTGGCGATAACGTATCAGACCTTCTGGTGACAAACAGACCCGAACTATTTGAAACAGTTAATACAGAACAGGGAATCACCGATCATAAAGCAGTTACTGCATCGATGATTTCAGCCGTAAATAGAAATATTAAAAAAGGAAGATTTTTCTGTTTAGCAAAAGTGACAAAAAGCAGATTACAGAGTACCTGACAGCTAAACACACAAGTTTTGTCTCAAGTACAGATAGTGTTGAGGATCAGTGGGCAAAGTTCAAAACCATCGTACAATATGCGTTAGATGAGTATGTGCCAAGCAAGATCGTAAGAGATGGAAAAGAGCCACCGTGGTATAACAACCGAGTTAGAAAACTGCTGCGGAAGCAAAGCGAACTTCACAGCAAACATAAACATAGCCAAAGCCTTGCGGACAAACAAAAATTACGCGAAGCGAAATGTAGTGTGAGGAGGGCTATGCGAGAGGCGTTCAATGAATTCGAAAGTAAAGTTCTATGTACTGACTTGGCAGAAAATACTAAGAAATTTTGGTCTTAGGTCAAAGCAGTAGGTGGATCAAAACTAAATGTCCAGACACTCTGTGACCAAAATTGTACTGAAACAGAGGATGGCAGACTAAAGGCCGAAATACTAAATGTCTTTTTCCAAAGCTGTTTCACAGAGGAAGACTGCACTGTAGTTCCTTCTCTAGATTGTCGCACAGATGACAAAATGGTAGATAACGAAATAGACGACAGAGGGATAGAGAAGCAATTAAAATCGCTCAAAAGAGGAAAGGCCGCTGGACCTGATGGGTTACCAGTTCGATTTTACACAGAGTACGCGAAGGAACTTGCCCCCTTCTTGCAGCGGTGTACCGTAGGTCTCTAGAAGAGCGTAGCGTTCCAAAGGATTGGAAAAGGGCACAGGTCATCCCCGTTTTCAAGAAGGGACGTCGAACAGATGTGAACTATAGACCTATATCTCTAACGTCGATCAGTTGTTGAATTTTGGAACACGTATTATGTTGGAGTATAATGACTTTTCTGGAGACTAGAAATCAACTCTGTAGGAATCAGCATGGGTTTCCAAAAAGACGGTCGTGTGAAACCCAGCTCGCGCTATTCGTCCACGAGACTCGGAGGGCCATAGACACGGTTTCACAGGTAGATGCCGTGTTTCTTGACTTCCACAAGGCGTTCGATACAGTTGCACACAGTCGTTTAATGAACAAAGCAAGAGTCCATATGGACTATCACACCAATTGTGTGATTGGATTGAAGAGTTCCTAGATAACAGAACACAGCATGTCATTCTCAATGGAGAGAAGTCTTCCGAAGGAAGAGTGATTTCAGGGTTGCCGCAGGGGAGTGTCGTAGGACCGTTGATATTCACAATATACATAAATGACCTTATGGATGACATCGGAAGTTCTATGAGGCTCTTTGCGGATGATGCTGTGGTATATCGAGAGGTTGTAACAATGGAAAATTGTACTGAAATGCAGGAGGATCTGCAGCGAATTGACGCATGGTGCAGGGAATGGCAATTGAATCTCAATGTAGGCAAGTGTAATGTGCTGCGAATACATAGAAAGAAATATCCCTTATCATTTAGCTACAATATAGCAGGTCAGCAACTGGAAACAGTTAATTCCATAAATTACCTGGGAGTACGTAGTAGGAGTGATTTAAAATGGAATGATCATATAAAGTTGATCGTCGGTACAGCAGATACCAGACTGAGATTCATTGGAAGAATCCTGAGGAAATGCAATCCGAAAACAAAGGAAGTAGGTTACAGTACGCTTGTTCGCCCACTGCTTGAATACTGCTCACCAGTGTGGGATCCGTACCAGACAGGATTGATAGAAGAGATAGAGAAGATCCAACGGAGAGCAGCGCGCTTCGTTACAGGATCATTTAGTAATCGCGAAAGCGTTACGAAGATGATGGATAAACTCCAGTGGAAGACTCTGCAGGAGAGACGCTCAGTAGCTCGGTACGGGCTTTTGTTGAAGTTTCGAGAACATAACTTCACCGAGGAGTCAAGCAGTATATTACTCCCTCCTACGTATATCTCGCGAAGAGACCATGAGGATAAAATCAGAGAGATTAGAGCCCACACAGAGGCATACCGACAATCCTTCTTCCCACGAACAATAAGAGACTGGAATAGAAGGGAAAACCGATAGAGGCACTCAAGGTACCCTCCGCCACACCGTCAGGTGGCTTGCGGAGTATGGATGTAGATGTAGATGTGTGAATGTTCGGTGGAAGCTTGGGTTTGTCTGATCGCCTTGTCCTGAACCGTCTGCAAGGTTTGTCCCAATCCGTCCGTTTCGCCGTAAACATTGCGACTGTTTCCTTGTGGAGGTTGTATCTTGAATTCTACCTTTAAAAGCGCTGCAGCACCACAGAAATTGGAACAATTGGTTCGGACTGGTTACGTTGAAGCTTGCACCCGTATTCCAGGTCAGCCATCTTGGATCACCACCTGGGATTCTGATGCCATTTGTTGGTGTCCTGGATCGCGAACTTGGACTGTAAAGGTGTAGGCCTGCTACCTTGGATTGCCATCTTGGATTTTAAACATAAAGTGACCTCCTTCCATTGCGCCATTATGGAAAAATTAGTAGGTTACAACTGTGTTGGAGCTAAGAGGTCTTTGCTAACAGCACCATGCTCTTGTGAATACTGATGTTGCATGTATTAATAGCCCCTAAAGCTGCATAATCGGTGTGTGTGTCACACAGAACTTGCATTTGACATGATCTTCGGGGTCTGCCCTAAAGCTCTGTGGAACTCTACAGCTTACTGGCGTTCAGCAAATTTTGCTGCAGGGTAGTGGTGTGTTGGGCAGTTTATTAAAATTCAGCTGCAATGTGTGGCATTTGTTGCAATTCCACTGTAACAGAAGGTATCTTGTTACAATTCAGCTTTAACATGAGGATGTATGGAGTGAAGTGACAGTGAAGTGAAGTGATCAGTTCATGAATTTCACAAGTTGAGACATTGTCGCGAATAAAACAGCGACCCTTATATACAATAAGTTTCCTTTAATTTACGTCTATGGTCACAAACTTTTTGCTAACGGATTACGGGGTTCGGTCTATAATGATCACCATCAGATCTGTTTTATAAAAATAGCCCTAATGTACTGCAGCCATAGTGGCATCGTCAAATGTTAAATGCTGATTTTGCAGTTACCATTTGACGATGCCACTATGGCTGCAGTACTTAGTTTTTTGTAAAACAGATCTCATAATGGTCATTATAGACCGAAACCGATAATCTGTTAACAGAAAGATTGTGACCATAGACGTAAATTAAAGGAAACTTAGTTCATGAATTGTTCGATTTACCGCCATATTCTAACTTAATATAAAGAATTCAAAGTCTGACCTTCATCTGAAATATTTCAGAGTAGCCTTCACTGAGTCAGTCTCGACAACTTAGTTATTCAAAGTTCTAAGACTGTCGAAAATGTTTCACTACGGTTGTTTATAATTCAGTGGCCCATGAACGATACAGCACTTATCTCCTGACTCACAACCTCGACTGGCAGGAGACTTTCAGAATTAATGCCCTTTTTGAAGTATTCGGTCCAGTGATTATTAGAAAATGTTTTAGAGGTTCTGTGTGAACGTGCAAACTTACAAATACATCATCAGTCACGCACACCCTTAAATTCCTGAACTGTCGCCGTTTAGAAACATGCTGGAGATGCCTTATGTGTAAAGTAAAATACAATAGTTGCGAGAAATCACTTGAAGCACTTTAACAGTGCAGTGCTATCTGAACATTACATACCTTTTTGCTTATAGGGAATATGAATAGTGTTCAACGTCTCATGTATGTCAGTATCAAATTTGTCACACAAAGACACACGTGCAGCAAAAATTAGTGCCAACTATTAGAAAAGCGCGAGAGTGCTCCATCACAGCTGGTTTGGATTTACTGTATGAATCTACTACTACACCACCACCACCACCACCACTACTGGTAGTTGGGAATCTGTTCATAGTACGAATGTACTGTTTTCGGATTTCAGTATAAACTGTGAAGTGCTCTGACGTCGTGCTCTCTCGTCGTGTGATGCCATGAACATCCAGTTCCTCACAGCTTTGGAAACCTGAAAGAATCCGCTGTAGCATGCTCGATCTTCTCACACTCGGAAGTCACAATGTGCAGCGCATTTTAACTCGTAATGGCAGTAGTTACGCAGAGTGGCGGGATTATTTCCACACAAAAGGATAGATCTCATTGACTGTAAATCTCTTTCATATATTTTTATATTGATACTTCAGTGGTATCCATAAAGAACTGCTTTTGTAAAATTAAGAAAACTTAAAATCGATGACAAATTATTGTAGCCATAACATTCTGAACCTTTATACGGCAGCATGCAGTGGAGTTAAATTAAGTGTTCTCTGTCGAGTACCTCCATCAATTTTTTTGAGGAAAACGTATACTGTCTATGCACTGCTTGTATGTTTGTCTCCAACAGATCTGTGTAGTACTCTCTAGCTGATTTTACTTTAAAATACGGATCTAAGGGCTATAGGATTGCATTAAGTCATCTCGTTCACAATATGAATTGTTACATGTGTTCAGTGATACTAGCATATGGTTTTCTAACTCGCATACCACTTAATTCAGAATTAATCTATTTGAGATTAGCATGCATTCTGTCAGAATGATGGAAAATCGCAACTGCCGGAATTTGACAGACATGTGATGCCATATACCTTAATGATTATTTCTCTATCGCCCGCCCCCCCCCCCCCCCCCCCCCAACTGCATCCGTCTAGCAGAATAGGTTGCATCCTGTTGTAAAATTAGAGCAAGTTTGTGTGTGGTATCATGGAGCTGGCTGCAGTTAGTTGGCCATGGTGGGAGGTGCACTGCCCACATTCTAATGACATGAAACAGTGACGCGCTGATAGCTCCAACACTCACTGGTGGAAGTCGGTTGCTGTGTAAACAGATGTTGCATGACATCTGGAGCACGCACTGCCAAATTGCAATAGTGTCTTGAACCTATTTGATGTAATGGTAAAAAGGTGTCTGGCAGCTGAGGTGGTGTGGGCACTGCCTTTTGGTGGGCTACTGTCAGCACTTCTGTCAGACTGTGCTACATTCCATACTAAATGAAGTGGCATCCTAATTAGAGGTTCATCATAAGTATTCTGTGATCTGACACATGTGGGTGAAAACATCTGACTGTGCCCGAGGGCTGGACAGCACTTTGCATCAGGCATCTCTAGCATGCAGCTGACCATCAGCTGGCAGCGAGACAGTCTACCACAGGGTGCACATTTGGCGGCTGCAGTGCGGTACGCAGTGTGTGTTGGCTGGCGTGATCTGTTGGGAGTGCTGCAAGCTGATCTGTGAGGTATCTTTAAATAAGGAATGTTTTCTGCATCGGCTGTTTATTTCCATTTCACTTTTATTTTTGTACTACGAATTCACGGCTGTGCAACCTTTCTCAAGTCAAACGTTCCACCCGTTAACTACATAACGTTGCAGTCAGTCAAGGAGGTCAGTTCTTGTTCTAAAGTGCACGGACGGTATGTTTCGGCAACAGTGGAACGGTTCTGCTATGACAATAAGTTTTGCGTTCTGGTTCTGTCAGGACTACTTGAATATTGAGGGACATACTGATGTGTTGAAATTTGGCTTGTTTATTCTGTATTTTACTTGATTGCTGAAGTGTGTGTGTGTGTGTGTGTGTGTGTGTGTGTGTGTGTGTGTGTGTGTGTGTGTGTGTGAGAGAGAGAGAGAGAGAGAGAGAGAGAGAGAGAGAGAGAGAACGAACTCACATGCATCATACTGGTTTATTTTTACATTTTAAGTAGTTCAGTATTTGCTTACAAAGTGCTAACAGAAACATTGATTTAAATACGAAAGTAGTTTCGCTTATGGCGTAGATATGGAGGAAAAGGAACCAGTAAAAATATAAGTTTTGTCGGAGGCAATAACTTCTGGCATGGATTGAATTTAAATTCTCATCTCCCGTTGGGCGGCTCGAATACTGAAGATCTGTTCGCGAAATAACAATGACGTTCCACATGCCTTGACATTATGTCTGTGGAAGGACTATAAATTCCTTCACGCAGCAGCTAGCATACGGCTGGCATAATTGGCGCGCTTTCGGAATCTAAAGTATCTGATAACTCCGATGACTTTTGTGGTTTTCGTGCTGCCTTATTTTTTACGTATTTCTCTACAGCACTAAACAACGTTTGTAAGTTTCATGGTATTACTCCGTTTGAGCGTGTATTTCAGGATTTTATAGGCTGGTAGACATTACTACGGGGATATTAGAATTAATATCGGGTGTCCCAAATCACTTAAAAAGAGCGCGAATACGACAGCGTCATATTCTCGCCTCAGCTGACCACCTGACGTCACTTCCTCATTAGCCAGGGCAGACCGCGGATGCCGAAGTAGAGCGTGGGAGAAGGCTTCAGTGTTCACACCGGTCAGTGACCTGTTCATGCGATGTGCGGCTTCCACAACTCTTCGGGTATAATCGTCTTTACGGGCAGGGACAGACGTAATACGAGCCCAGAAAATGCCTGTGTCTGTAACCTGCCGACGTCTACGTGACACAGGGAATCACATTTTTTTGCCTGTCTCGTCTGTTCGGACAATACCCGATTTATCTGGTTGCTTGGCGAACTGATTGTAATAAAAAGTATCAGGTTATCTTTCGGAACGACTCCTAGCCCTTAAGAAATACTACGTTGCTCTACAGTGTACTAATCCCTTCAAAAGTTGTTGTTGGCACACAGAAATTGCATAAAAAAGGTTGCTTAACAAATACGTACAAATTTTCTCTCATTTCCCAGTGATTAAAAAAACTACGGAAATCCTGAAACTAGATGGTTGGACGGATTCTAAACCCTGTACATCCAGAAGTAGGTAGATGTAGGTGTAATTCTAATTCATTATTTATACATTGCTTGACAAGTGAAGCACCCAGAAGAGGAGGAGGAAACGAAATGAAATTTCACCAGCTGATAGGAAATGAGGTATTTTCAGTGATTACAAAAATGAGTTAAATGTACAATCAGTTTGGCAACATGAGCCCACTTATTTCTGGTCTGGATATGTACACCGATTCGCTTGGGAACCGTGTCAGAAAGCCGATATATTCTCTCATGGGACGAGCTGGCCCAAAAATGCGACGGGTCCTTCGTATACTGGGTACTGTGAGTTGGTCCGACACAGCTATAGTCTATTTGGGACGGATCCGGATGGAATCCCAGTTTGATTTTACAAAGAGTACTCTACAACATTGGCCCCTTACATAGCTTGAATTTATCATGAATCTCTTGTCCACCATAAAGTCCCAAGCGACTGGAAGAAAGCTCAGGTGACTCAATTATATAAGCAGAGTAAAAGAGTAGGCTCGCAAAATTACAGCCCAATATCCTTAACTTCTGCTTGCTCCAGAATCCTTGAACATATTCTCAGTTCGAATACAATGAACTTTCTTCAGACTTAGAAGCTTATGACCACGAATCAGCATGGTTTTCATCGCTCGTGCGAAAGTCGGCTTTCCCTTTTCTCAAATGATATACTGCGAACTGTGGATTTAGGTCAACAGGCAGACTCATGTTTCTAGATTTCCAGAAAGCATTTGACATGGTGCCCCATTGCAGGCTATTAACAAGGTACGAGAATATGAAGCAAGTTCACAGATATGTGAGTAGCTCGAAAAATTCTTAAATAATTCAACGCTGTATGTTGTCTTTGACGGCGAGTGTTCATGAGACAAGAGTATTGTCAAGAGTGTCGCAGGGAAGTGTGTTACGACCGCTGTTGTCTGTATACATAAATGATTCGGCGGAATAGGGTGAGCAGCAGTCTGCGGTTGTTTGCTGATGCCGTGGTGTACGGTAAGGCGTCGAAGTTGAGTGACTGTAGGAAGATAAAAGACGACTTAGACAAGATTTCCAGTTGGTGTGAAGAATGGCTGGTAGCGCTAAATCCGGAAAAATGTAAGTTGACGCGGATGAGTAGGTGGATCATACCTGTAACGTTCGGATACAGTGTTCGTAGTGTCCTGCCTGATACAGTCACATCGTTTAAATATACGTGCGTAACGTTGCAGAGCCATATGACATGGAACGAGCATGTGAAAACTGTGGTAGGGAACGCGAATGGTCGACTTCGGTTTATTGGGAGAATTTTAGGAAAGAGTGGTTCACCTGTAAAGGAGACCGCATATAGGATGCTGACGCTACCTGATCTTGAGTAGTGCTAGAGTGTTCGGGATCCGTACCTGGTCGGATTGCGTGAAGACATAGAAACAGAGGCGGGTTGCTAGATTTGTTACCGGCCGGTTCGAGCAACACGTAAGTGTTAAGGAGATGCTTCGGAAACTCAAACTGGAATTCCTGGAGGGAAGGTAACGTTCTTTTTCAAGAAACACTCTTGAGAACCAGCATTTGAAGCTGACTGTCGACGATTCTACTACCGCCAACATTCGTTGCGCGTAACGACCACGAAGATAAGAGAAATTAGAGCTCATACGGAGGTATATACACAGTCGTTTCTCCCTCGCTCTATTTGCAAGTGAAACAGAAAAGGAGTAGTGGTGGTACAGGGTACCAAGGCCATGCAACGTACGGTGGGTTGCGGAGTATCTAATTAGATGCAGATCTGGGGATTTTGATGACCACAGGACTACCTCATCATCATGCAGACAGTTCATAGAGACTCTTGCATTGTGTGGACAGGTACTGTCCTGTTCAAAAATTCCACCACGATACTGTCACATGATAGGTAAGACTGACGTAGGACATCGCGCTGTCAAAGTTCCCTTAACCACTGCAAACTGTGACCTCGCTAGGAGTTGACGGCTGTGCTTCTGCAAAACGGTGTGAGAAAGTGACTCCTCATATCACCGCCATACTCTCCAACGATGGGTATCCGGAGCGGAACAGAAATAAGTCTTCGCCGTTCAAAATGCGACCTATTCCTGAAGAGCTCGTACTTCTCAGTCGCAACACCTTTCCAATTCTAGCCGTTTGTATTGCGTTGTTAACGGCATCATACATACGGGACGGTAAATCACTAGTCCGACTACAGATAATCTCCAACAAATGGACTGGGTGTTCGTGTTAACATTTCATCATCATTCATGTTAAGTGGCGAGGTTCGACTGAGCAAAGCTTGGGAATTTGTACGGGATCTGATGACCGCGCAGCTAAGCGCCCCCAAAAACCAAACAACATCTTTCGACAAATGGTGCGGGATGAGACAGAATTTTACATGAAGCCCATTTCTAGTTCTCGGATAGCAGGCGCAAATGTGAAAAGGTTACGATGTGCTTTGTGCACTATACGGCGATCCTCCCTTGTAGTGGGCAGGCATGGTCGACCGGAATCTTTGCGACGAGTATACCTGCCCTCATTTTCCCACTCAAACACTGGACCACTTCCCCATCCGAATGCCCCACAAATCTGGATATTTGACAATCCAACCAGCCAGCCAAATGGAGACAAACGAAGATACCCCTTTCAAACTGTCAGGTGTTACAACGCTCGTGCGGTTCTAGGCGCTGCAGTCTGGAACCGCGAGACCGCTACGGTCGCAGGTTCGAATCCTGCCTCGGGCATGGATGTGTGTGATGTCCTTAGGTTAGTTAGGTTTAAGCAGTTCTAAGTTCTAGGGGACTGATGACCATAGCTGTTAAGTCCCATAGTGCTCAGAGCCTACCAAGCCTTGCAATAACACTTAACAAGAGCAACATGGTGGTCACCGTTCTACCTGTCACAGACAACTGCAACTTTCCGTTTACGAGTACAGACCATTCATAGTGTGTACGAGTATGAAATTACATTGACATTCGACCTATCTCCTGAGTGCACGACTTTTTTTTCAGCTAGCGTTAGCAAAGAATACATGGATTTACACTCTGCATGTAAGTAGCTTATCCGTATCAAAGCGGGTTGTAGCTCTTGCGTGTTATGACCATTGTGGTTCCTCTTAAGGAACCTCTTACACTGTCAGTGTCTTCTGGGTTTTATTTACAAATGATAATTTTACTAAATCTTTATCCCCCTGCAAACGTTGTATGATTAATAAACACGCTACTTTAGTTCAGTGACAGTCTCTAGGTATACTTAAGGCTTACAATTTATTTAAAAGTTACGTGTACACACTGTGAATAACTGAAGTTTATTAAACGAAAAAGGTTTAATTTTTGCATCAGTAAAATATAACTAATAACTCATTCAACATTACTTCAAAGTCAGAAATAAGATATAGCGTTGTCGAGCAATAAATAAATACGGAATAAGAACGCGAACAATCAGAATCCCTGGAGTGAAGTAAACCATCGGAACAGTGTCGATTCTGCAGCTTTTTTATTTTCTTTCCATCAGTCTTCTGAGAGGTTCCATTTGATCTCATCTTCTCTCCTAGCTCTTAGACCCCACGTATTGGATAATTTGATGGATACTTGCTTTGTTCAAAAAATTGCTCCAAGCACTATGGGACTTAACATCTGAGGTCATCAGTCCCATAGACTTAGAACTATTTAAACGTGACTAACCTAAGTAAATCACACACATCCATGCCCGAGGCATGACTCGAACCTGCTACGGTAGCAGCAACACCGGCCGGCGATACTTTTTTTGTCCTAGCGTTCCCTATAGCGTTTACCCTACATTGCTCTTTCTATCTACACGTATTTATTTCCTTGCTGATTATGCACTCTCATTTCATATGTTGCGTCGTCAGTTCAGTTGGGTTTCACCATCTCTGTGTAATACCATACCTCAAGACCATTGGTTTTTCTTCTCGTTTGTCCCTGTAAATGATTGACTTCCACGCAGTGAGTGTTTTACACGTATGTTCCGAGACACGTCTTCCTCAAAATATGGCCGATATTTGATACTAGCATATTACTTTTTGAGAAATGCTCTCTTCTTCTGTGCCAATAAACTTCTTTTGTTCGTTCCTCTTTCTCTAGTTACGTATTAATCCATATTATGTGGTCATTAGTCATTAGTCCAATCACTCCACTGAATAGGTCCTACTTGGTTTAGTCAATGCTGAAACACGTGTCTTGCAGCAGTGAAGACAGCAACCACCACCACCAGATGAGGTCGAAGAGTTCTTGGGATGAAATATTGTGTGACTTGCACAATGTTACCCGGTGTCAAACAGGAGAGGGCATTTGCAGCAGATCCGTCGGGATAGCCTGAAAACTCGAACTGTTTGTTGTGCGGTAGTTGTCGGATTCTGTGGCTGATATTTTTGCGGAAGTTGGATGGTATGTATCTAGTTTAATAAATTCTACTCATTAGGTAGCTTTTGAAAGAAATTTCAATGATTTTAGAATTCCGCATGAATCTCATATATATCCTCTGCCCAGTTTGATCTTCCAACGCTTTGTAAGCTCTGACTCTAATACTAGATATCCCAAATCTTCCAACTCGACAACAATTTCTTCCTCCACTACCTCAGCGAACAGTCCCACTCTCTCATAGTCCCTAACATACTCCCCGTTTTCGCGTTTAAAGGCGGGTCCACATTGAGCGCCCCGTGCCGCGCCGCGCTGCGCAAAACGGCTGTGCGTGGCTCTGCGCGCTCAGTGTGGACGGCGAACGGCGCCGCGCCGCGTCGCGCCGCCTCGTGCCGCGCAGTTTTCCGGCTGTTGTCGGTACATAAAAGGAAGTGGCGCGTTTGCGCGCGCTTCACCCTCGACCGTCGCCTCTCCTGGACTCCCCATCTCCAGACAATCCAAGCCAAGGCACGTTCCCGACTCCGTCTGCTCAAGCTCCTTTCCGGCCGTACGTGGCGTCTGGACCCCTCCACAATCCTCCACACCTATAAATCCCTCATCCGCCCTATCCTTTGTTACACGCATCCAGCCTGGACCTCTGCCCCCCCTACCTTTTACAAATCCCTCCAAATCCTTGAACGCCATGCTCTCTGCCTTGCCTATCGCATCCGTCTCCCCTCCCCCACGCGGATCCTGTATGATCTCATCCCCTTCTGCCACCTCCTCCTTTTCCTGGAAAGGATACGGATCCTGTACACCTCCCGCAAACTTGATCCTCCTCACCCGCTCGTATCCCTGATCCTCTCCCACCCCCGCCCGCTGCCGCGCCTGTATTCCCACGTCCCACCCGGTCTCCATCTCTCCACCCTCCTTACCCTCTCCCAAGGTGGCTTCCGCCAGCTCCCCCTTCCTGATGATGTCCTCCTCCCCTCCATCTACCGCTCCTATCAACTTTGACCTTCGCCCCCCCACCTCCTGTGTCCTTTCCTTTAGGCACCCTCCCTCCCTCACTTCCCTTCCCTTCTCCTTCCTCTCCCCCCTTCCACCTCCCCTCTTCCCCCGGGCTTCCCCTCCCCCTTCCTCCCTCCCACTCTCTCCTCTTCCCTCGGGCTTCCCCTCCCCCTTCCTCCTTCCCCCTCTCTCCTCTGCCCATGGCCTCTCTTCTCTCCCCTCTCCCATTTCCCTCCTCATCCTCCTCCTCCTCCTCCTCCTCATCCTCCTCCTCCTCCTCCTCCTCCTCCTCCACTCTTGGCAGGTCCCCGGACTCGTACACGCTCAGTGGACTTTCGCGCGCCGGAGATCATCGCCATCTGTGTGTCGTGTGTGTGCCTCGTTTTGTGTTTAGTGTTCTGTCACCGTCACGCATCAACTGTTCACGTGTGCCGTCGCCGTCATCCGTGTTCTGTGCGCCGTATCACCAAGTGTTTACTGTTTTTTCGAGTCCAGCGTGAACGGCTTCATGTTTATTGTTTTTATATCTCCTTTTTTTGCCCGCCGTTTTTACTGTAGTGTCTGTATCACCTATAAGTCTTGTTATTGTTCCACTTAAGGCTGAAGAGCAGCGTACTATGCTGCTGACAGCCCGCCTGTATCAGGTGATGAAAATTACAATAAAGGCAAAAAAAATTGCGCGCGCTCTGTTTAGACGGGGCTTCGGCTCGCTCCATCTTCAGACCGTGCGCGCGCTCCAACTGGAACACAGTGCGCGCCTCGGAGCGGCGCAGACGGCGCACTCCTCTGTTACAGCTGTGCGTGGGGTGCAGCAGGACGGCGCGGCGCGCTCAGTGTGGACCCGCCTTAACGGTGGAATTGTTTCAGCACTTGACGACTTTGCCATTAATTAAAACAAAATTGGGTTTGTCTTTTCCGTATCTCGAATCTGTCATTACGGTGACCATTTCTGCTATTTAGTTGAAGTTGCGACATAGTAGGTTAGGGAGCCTGCAATCATTATGTATATTCTGGGCACGTTCTACATCACTGCTTCAGTCGGTCAATAAAATAAACATTACTTGTTGTTGCAAATTGTATTTCCTGAAGCGTTTCGGGCGTAGCTGATATCGAGAACAGCAACTAAAATTAAAAATAATTTGCATGAAATTACAACCAAATGTGAACAAAAGAAAAAAAAACCCTTAGCCTCCACAAGAACCTTAATATGGCGTAACACAATGTATTGTCACACATAATTACATTCTTGACATTGGTGCTCAACTGATGGGAAATGGCAGCCCTGCGCGCCAGTGTCAAACATGCTATTATGCGATACAATTCTTCGTTTCAGTATATTCTATATAGTGTTGAAACTTTGTCAGTGGTTTTAAATATTTTTCTACTAGGCGCAAATTGAGACATGTATAGCACGACGCAGCGCATCGCGCGTTTTTTAACTTCACAGGTTCGAATGGGACCGCGCAAAGTGGGATGCGACACGCGCCTGCGCCGGATCGCGCGGCGTTGTGGTTGCACCACAGTTCCTCTCGCCACGCGGGCACTGCGGGAGGGGTGAGGCGTGGAGCGAGAGGGCATTCCTGTCATACAGGGGGAAAAGTATTTAAACCGACATCAAAACAAATACTTTTCCCCTATGTCATTTTTTCCTATGAGGAGTATTTAAACCAGTAGATGAAGATTTCTCTGGCGGAAAATTAATTAAACCAACAAATACTTTTTCATCTCTTATGACCACGAGACAACACATTAACACAACCCAATTTCAGTTACAGTAGATTTTCAAAGATGTCTCCATTGACACGTAAACAAAGGTTACACTGTCTGCTCATGTTCTGTCTGACACGGGCAAAAACATCAGGAGTGTCCTGAATTGTTCCCCACACAAAAAAGTGGGGATCGAGCAGGCCATGGTACAGGACCACCTCTGCTAGTCCACGTGTCTAGGAACCGTCGGTCCAGGAATCGACGTACACGACGACTGAAAGGTGCCGGCGCCCCTTCATGTTGGAACTACTTGCATTGTCTTGTAGGGAGCGGGACGTTTTCCAGCAATTCTGGCAATGCTGTAGCGAGAAAATTGTAATAGTGCCTGACATTTAATGGCCTAGGTAGCAGATACAGCCCAATTAAACAGTCCCCTAACAACACCGACCCACACTTTAACGAAGAACCGCACTTGAGCGCTAGTAACTGCGGCATGCGGGTTGAAGAGTCCATCAAGCCCGAACGTTGCTTCATCGGTAAACAACACAGAGGATGGAAATGTAGGATGCATTTCACACTGTTCCAGGTACCAGTGCGAAAACTGTGCTCTGGATGGATAATCAACTGGTTCCAGGTTGTGGACACCAGTGGCGTAGTGTAGTTGAAAAGGTTGGAGAGACTCTGCAGTGATTATAGGGAGACAAAATGGTGCAATAAACAATAATTTAAACAATTGAAAAAAATTCATCAAATAAAACATCAACAACTACTACTACTACTACTACTACTACTACTACCATTACCACCGCCACTAATAATAATAATAATAATAATAATAATAATAATAATAATAATAATAATAAACCCCGTGGAGGCCCGGGAAAAGAATAGGCCTCCGGTATGTTCTGCCAGTCGTAAAAGACGACGAAAAGAACAAACCACTAATAGGGCTAACCCCCCTTTTAGTGTGATTACTTGGTTCAGGACAGAACTAAAGAAGCTCGGACAAGCGCCGTCATGGTCGGGGACGACGCTTGAACCCCGTGCCCGCCCACAATGGTAACGACACTGCTAGCCAACTGGAAAATGATTTAAATCCAAATAGAGGTGTTTTGTAGGATATGCTTCCTGCAACCACCCTAGAAGGAAAACAAAGACAGGATAAGATGGTCAGGTGAAGTCAATCGACACCTCATGTTCTGTTATTACCAATCAACAAACCTAGGAACCAACACAACTGGATACAGATCAAAAGTATACACAACATTTATTACCAGATACGCAGAATTAAAATTTATAACAGAACAACGTCTAGCTGATCAGATTCGTGTAATAATCAAAAATAACAGGATACCCCAGTCAGAATTAGAAAACATCAAACAACAAGTACAACAGATACTGGAACAAAATAATGTGCAATCAGAAGAAGAAGAAAATACAGTAATGGACTCAAAACATCCCAGAGCAAACAAACAAAGAACAACACACAATAACTAAACAATCAGAGGAAAACGACATCTTAAGACAGCCACCAGAACAAGCACAAATAGAACACGAAGTGACACACCTGTTAGATATAGAAATTTCAGCTGACATATGTAGAATACAAAGACAGAAATACAGATATAAGACCATTCTTGCATAGACCGCCAAATAACCCACAAGTCGAAACAACAATAAAAACTATCAACACAATCATACACAACAAAATAAATGAAAACACAACTATGGAAGAGTTACAACTACTGGTTTATATAGGAGCACTCACTACACTAAATATACACACTAGGCAGAAATCAGAACCAACCAACACACAGAAGAAACCCACAAAACCAGCATGGCAACACAGGCTACAGATCAGAATAGAAAAACTGAGAAAAGACATTAGACAGCTAACACAATTTATAAGAAATGAAATGTCAGAAAAAAAACGAAAAAGGTTAGGTAAAATCTCTCAACAAGAAGCGATAGAGCAATTAGATGAAAAGAAGCAGAAATTACAAGCATTGGCCAAACGACTTAGAAGGTACAAAAAAGTGAAAATAGAAGGAAACAAAACCAAACATTCAACCCAAACCAAAAGAAATTTTACAAGACAATAGATAACACACACATTAAAATAGACAATCCACCAAACTTAACAGACATGGAACACTTCTGGAGCAACATATGGTCAAACCCGGTGCAACATAACACGCATGCACGGTGGATACAAGCAGAAACACACACATACAAGATGATGCCACAAATGCCTGATGTGATAATTTTGCAACATGAAGTCAGCCAAGCAATTAATTCTACTCGCAGTTGGAAAGCCCCTGGAAAAGATAAAATACCAAATTTCTGGCTAAAGAATTATTTAACAGTTACATTGCAGACCCATACACATTCCCTGATACACTTACACATGGAGTAACTTATATGAAACCTAAAGATCAAGCAGACACAGCAAACCCAGCTAAATATCGCCCCATAACATGCCTACCAACAATATACAAAATATTAACTTCAGTCATTACACAGAAATTAATGACACATACAACACAGAACAAAATTATAAACGAAGAACAAAAAGGCTGTTGCAAAGGAGCACGAGGATGTAAAGAGCAACTGATAATAGATGCAGAGGTGACATATCAAGCTAAAACTAAACAAAGGTCGCTACACTACGCATACACTGATTACCAAAAAGCTTTTGATAGTGTACCCCACTCATGGTTACTACAAATATGGGAAAGATACAAAGTAGATCCTAAATTGATACAGTTCCTAAACATAGTAATGAAAAACTGGAAAACCACACTTATTATCCAAACAAATTCAAATAATATCACATCACAGCCTATACAGATTAAGCGTGGAATATACCAAGGAGACTCATTAAGTCCTTTCTGGTTCTGCCTTGCTCTGAACCCACTATCCAACATGCTAAATAATGCAAATTATGGATACAATATTACTGGAACATACCCACACAAAATCACACATTTGCTATACATGGATGATCTAAAACTACTGGCAGCAACAAATCAACTACTCAACCAATTACTAAAGATAACAGAAGTATTCAGCAATGATATAAATATGGCTTTTGGAACAGACAAATGTAAGAAAAATAGCATAGTCAGGGGAAAACACACTAAACAAGAAGATCACATATTGGATAACCACAGCGACTGCATAGAAGCGATGTAAAAAACAGATGCCTATAAATATCTAGGATACAGACAAAAAATAGGAATAGATAATACAAATATTAAAGAAGAACTAAAAGAAAAATATAGACAAAGACTAACAAAAACACTGAAAAGGGAATTGACAGCAAGAAACAATACAAAAGCTATAAATACTTATGCTATACCAATATTGACCTACTCATTTGGAGTAGTGAAATGGAGTAACACAGACCTAGAAGCACTCAATTCACTTACACGATCACAATGCCACAAATATAGAATACATCACATACATTCAGCAACAGAAAGATTCACATTAAGCAGAAAGGAAGGAGGAAGGGGATTTGTTGTTGTTGTGGTCTTCAGTCCTGAGACTGGTTTGATGCAGCTCTCCATGCTACTCTATCCTGTGCAAGCTTCTTCATCTCCCAGTATCTACTGCAACCTACATCCTTCTGAATCTGCTTAGTGTATTCATATCTTGGTCTCCCTCTACGATTTTTACCCTCCACACTGCCCTCCAATGCTAAATTTGTGATCCCTTGATGCCTCAAAACATGTCCTACCAACCGATCCCTTCTTCTAGTCAAGTTGTGCCACAAACTTCTCTTCTCCCCAATCCTATTCAATACCTCCTCATTAGCTACGTGATCTACCCACCTTATCTTCAGCATTCTTCTGTAGCACCACATTTCGAAAGCTTCTATTCTCTTCTTGTCCAAACTAGTTATCGTCCATGTTTCACTTCCATACATGGCTACACTCCATACAAATACTTTCAGAAATGACTTCCTGACACTTAAATCTATACTCGATGTTAACAAATTCCTCTTCTTGAGAAACGCTTTCCTTGCCATTGCCAGTCTACATTTTATATCCTCTCTACTTCGACCATCATCGGTTATTTTACTCCCTAAATAGCAAAACTCCTTTACTACTTTAAGTGTCTCATTTCCTAATTTAATACGCTCAGCATCTCCCGACTTAGTTCGACTACATTCCATTATCCTCGTTTTGCTTTTGTTGATGTTCATCTTATATCCTCCTTTCAAGACACTGTCCATTCCGTTCAACTGCTCTTCCAAGTCCTTTGCTGTCTCTGACAGAATTACAATGTCATCGGCGAACCTCAAAGTTTTTACTTCTTCTCCATGAATTTTAATACCTACTCCGAATTTTTCTTTTGTTTCCTTTACTGCTTGCTCAATATACAGATTGAATAACATCGGGGAGAGGCTACAACCCTGTCTTACACCTTTCCCAACCACTGCTTCCCTTTCATGTCCCTCGACTCTTATAACTGCCATCTGGTTTCTGTACAAACTGTAAATAGCCTTTCGCTCCCTGTATTTTACCCCTGCCACCTTCAGAATTTGAAAGAGAGTATTCCAGTTAACATTGTCAAAAGCTTTCTCTAAGTCTACAAATGCTAGAAACGTAGCTTTGCCTTTCCTTAATCTATTTTCTAAGATAAGTCGTAAGGTCAGTATTGCCTCACGTGTTCCAACATTTCTACGGAATCCAAACTGATCTTCCCCGAGGTCGGCTTCTACCAGTTTTTCCATTCGTCTGTAAAGAATTCGCGTTAGTATTTTGCAGCTGTGACTTATTAAACTGATAGTTCGGTAATTTTCACATCTGTCAACACCTGCTTTCTTTGGGATTGGAATTATTATATTCTTCTTGAAGTCTGAGGGTATTTCGCCTGTCTCATACATCGTGCTCACCAGATGGTAGAGTTTTGTCATGACTGGCTCTCCCGAGGCCATCAGTAGTTCAAATGGAATGTTGTCTACTCCCGGGGCCTTGTTTCGACTCAGGTCTTTCAGTGCTCTGTCAAACTCTTCACGCAGTATCTTATCTCCCATTTCGTCTTCATCTACATCCTCTTCCATTTCCATAATATTGTCCTCAAGTACATCGCCCTTGTATAAACCCTCTATATACTCCTTCCACCTTTCTGCCTTCCCTTCTTTGCTTAGAACTGGGTTGCCATCTGAGCTCTTGATATTCATACAAGTGGTTCTCTTCTCTCCAAAGGTCTCTTTAATTTTCCTGTAGGCAGTATCTATCTTACCCCTAGTGAGACAAGCCTCTACATCCTTACATTTGTCCTCTAGCCACCCCTGCTTAGCCAATTTGCACTTCCTGTCGATATCATTTTTGAGACGTTTGTATTCCTTTTTGCCTGCTTCATTTACTGCATTTTTGTATTTTCTCCTTTCATCAATTAAATTCAATATTTCTTCTGTTACCCAAGGATTTCTATTAGCCCTCGTCTTTTTACCTACTTGATCCTCTGCTGCCTTCACTACTTCATCCCTCAGAGCTACCCATTCTTCTTCTACTGTATTTCTTTCCCCCATTCCTGTCAATTGTTCCCTTATGCTCTCCCTGAAACTCTCTACAACCTCTGGTTCTTTCAGTTTATCCAGGTCCCATCTCCTTAAATTCCCACCTTTTTGCAGTTTCTTCAGTTTCAATCTGCAGTTCATAACCAATAGATTGTGGTCAGAATCCACATCTGCCCCAGGAAATGTCTTACAATTTAAAACCTGGTTCCTAAATCTCTGTCTCACCATTATATAATCTATCTGATACCTACTAGTATCTCCAGGATTCTTCCAGGTATACAACCTTCTTTTATGATTCTTGAACCAAGTGTTGGCTATGATTAAGTTATGCTCTGTGCAAAATTCTACAAGGCGGCTTCCTCTTTCATTCCTTTCCCCCAATCCATATTCACCTACTATGTTTCCTTCTCTCCCTTTTCCTACTGACGAATTCCAGTCACCCATGACTATTAAATTTTCGTCTCCTTTCACTACCTGAATAATTTCTTTTATCTCGTCATACATTTCATCTATTTCTTCATCATCTGCAGAGGTAGTTGGCATATAAACTTGTACTACTGTAGTAGGCATGGGCTTTGTGTCTATCTTGGCCACAATAATGCGTTCACTATGCTGTTTGTAGTAGCTAACCCGCATTCCTATTTTTTTATTCATTATTAAACCTACTCCTGCATTACCCCTATTTGATTTTGTATTTATAACCCTGTAATCACCTGACCAAAAGTCTTGTTCCTCCTGCCACCGAACTTCACTAATTCCCACTATATCTAACTTTAACCTATCCATTTCCCTTTTTAAATTTTCTAACCTACCTGCCCGATTAAGGGATCTGACATTCCACGCTCCGATCCGTAGAACGCCAGTTTTCTTTCTCCTGATAACGACGTCCTCCTGAGTAGTCCCCGCCCGGAGATCCGAATGGGGGACTATTTTACCTCCGGAATATTTTACCCAAGAGGACGCCATCATCATTTAATCATACAGTAGAGCTGCATGTCCTCGGGAAAAATTACGGCTGTAGTTTCCCCTTGCTTTCAGCCGTTCGCAGTACCAGCACAGCAAGGCCATTTTGGTTAATGTTACAAGGCCAGATCAGTCAATCATCCAGACTGTTGCCCCTGCAACTACTGAAAAGGCTGCTGCCCCTCTTCAGGAACCACATGTTTGTCTGGCCTCTCAACAGATACCCCTCCGTTGTGGTTGCACCTACGGTACGGCCATCTGCATCGCTGAGGCACGCAAGCCTCCCCACCAGCGGCAAGGTCCATGGTTCATGGGGGGAGGGAAGGGGATTTATCGACATAAAAAACCTACATTATGGACAGGTAGGCAATTTAAGAAAATTCTTTCTAGAACGAGCAGAAACTAGCAAAATACACAAAGCAATCACTTATATAAATACATCGGCTACACCACTGCAATTTCATAACCACTTCTACAACCCTCTAGATCACATAACATCAACAGATACGAAGAAAGTAAATTGGAAAAAGAAAACACTTCATGGCAAGCACCCATATCATCTAACACAGCCACACATCGATCCAACACATGGCTAAGAAAAGGCAATATATACAGTGAGACAGAAGGATTCATGATTGCAATACAGGATCAAACAATAAACACCAGATATTACAGCAAGCATATTTTTAAAGATCCCAATACCACAACAGATAAATGCAGACTTTGCAAACAACAAATAGAAACAGTAGATCACATCACAAGCGGATGTACAATAGTAGAAAATACAGAATACCCCAGAAGACATGACAATTTAGCAAAAATAATACATCAACAGCTTGCCTTACAACATAAACTTACAAAACAACACGTTCCCACATACAAGTATGCACCACAAAACGTACTGGAGAATGATGAATACAAATTATACTGGAACAGAACCATTATAACAGATAAAACAACACCACATAACAAACCTGACATCATACTCACCAATAAAAAGAAGAAATTAACACAACTAATCGAAATATCCATACCCAATACAACAAATATACAAAAGAAAACAGGAGAAAAAACTGAAAAATACATCCAACTGGCTAAGGAAGTCAAGGACATGTGGCATCAGGATAAAGTTGACAGTATACCAATTAGACTATCAACAACAGGAGTCATACCACACAATATCTACCAGTACCTCAATGCAATACAGCTACATCCAAACTTGTATATACAATTACAGAAATCCGTAATTATTGATGCATGTTCAATTACCTGAAAGTTCCTAAAAGCAATATAACATACACCGTACAGTTAAAAGGAAGTCACGCTTGATCAAGGTCCGCGTCGCTTTCCATTTTTAACCAGACCTAAGGTCTGAGAAAGGAAATAAGACAATAATAATAACTTGTTCAAAAAACGATGACAAATTTGTAGAGCTCCAGCAGCAAGAGAAGAAGCACTTATATTTTCTTGGACACAAGTGCAATGCGCCTGTCTTTTCTTTCCACTAATAAGTCTATAACTCGGTCTACAAAGATCTGATCACTGGATAGCTCTCCAAATAGTGTCTTTTCTATTGCTAACGTGCTCAAACACGACAGCCGGATGTTGGACATTGAATTCCTTAAATAATTCTTCACTCGTTTGAGAGTACTCATGCTTCGTTCACTGCTTGCTGTAGTTGCGGATAGGGTCAAAACCAAACGCAGGAACTTCGTTGTTACTTCATAAACGGAGTTTAAATCATTGTCGACAATGTACTTTAAGAGGATTCTTGGAGATACTGTTTTTTCTCGTCAGCGTATATGTTCCACAGTTCATTTTCAAGTTGTTGTTCTTTTAAAAAAGGGTACTGTTCTAATAATTGAAGCAGTTTCAACTTTGGGAATTGTTTTTGATATTTCGGGAAACGCTTTTCGTACAAAAGCTCAACAAACTGAATTTGGGGAAAGTCTTGAAACCTTCTTTCCATCTGAACAATTTGCAAGTCCAGTATCTCGTAAGGTAGTGTCCTGAGAGATGTCTTTTGATTGTCACAGAATGATAAGTTGCCATTCAAACACAAGCTGCATTTAATGCATTCATCAACGAATGGTTCTGTTCTTAATTGTCGTAAGTTTCTCAAAACAATTCTTATTTCGTCTTGGCAAGCAATTATACTGACAGATTTTGACTGAAGAACATTAAAGAGATGATCAACATAAACAAAGTACCCTCGGTAGAAGCAAAGCAAGGAGACAAACGCAGGATCATCCATCCGTCGTTTCATTCCCACAGCACAGCTCAGATTCTGGGTCCCATTGAGAGTCTGTATCATCAAATATATAATTAAAAACACTATATAGCCCTGAGAAATAACTAGATGTTGTTAAAATTGCCCTGGAAGGAAAGTTCCAGCGAGTGTTGCTCGCATGTGGCAGTTTAAATCCTTTCTCAGTTAGCAATAGAGTTCGTTTTGATGATTTGCTGAAAACCTAATGGAATGCAGTAAGATCAGTTACAAGCATGCGTACTTTTTGTATGATTTTGGAGGAATGTAACAGTACCAAATTCAGTTGGTGTACGTAACAATGAGTAGGGACAGAACTGCTTCACCAATTGTTGTAGTCCTCTTTCTCTGCCCGCCGTTACTGAAGCGCCATCATATGTTTGACTAACCACTTTTCCTTCCACATTCCATTCTTTCAATACTGCATGAATAATGTTTGACAAACCTTCAGCAGTTTTATCTCCAGAAACATCGTAAAATCCAACGAATCTATCCTCAATTGTGTCTGCAATACAGTACCTGAATATTATACTCATTTGACTCTTGCATGACACGTCTAATGTTTCATCAGCCTGAATCGAAATGAAATTGCAGTTCTGAATTTGAGATTTTCTCACTAACTGCTAGAGTTATCATTTCTATTACATCATTCTGTATATCTGGAGAAGTTCCTTTAAAGGTTGAAGATGGTGACAGATGGTCTCGGATTAACAGCTCTCATTGAGCTAGTAAATCCAACAATTCCAGATAGTTACCCTTGTTGCTGGAGGATTCGTCTTCTCGATGGTCGCGAAAGGCTAGTTCATTTTAACAAAGAAATAAAATTGCCTGAATAAGACGAGCCAATACTTTCCTGCTGGATGCAACTTGTTTGTTGTATTTTATTGCTGTCAGACGGGGCGTGTTCAGTTCTACTTTGCCCAATAACTGAAATGATTCTTTGTTCTGCAGGTCACGTTTTAATATCTGATGACTTTGTGATTTCCTGTCAAAGTTCTTTATTGTACAAATGCCCTCACTGCATCATTCCTTTTCACCACCAAACAGAAGACATATATAACAATGTAATATGTTATTGACTGCATTCGCTGTCAGCCAAGCATACTTTTCGTACCAGGCTGTCTGAAAAGTGCGTTTTTGTTTGGCTTCACTTAAAACTACACTGAGTGGAGTAGGTCGTTTGTCCTTCAATTCTCACTTTTTTCGTACTTTAATGTAGAAAAAGGCGTTTTTTAAAAAAAATTAAAAGGTGTTCAGTTGCTGGCTTACTCATGTTGGCGACACAACGAAAATATGCACTAAAATCGCACAATAATGATTATGGAAACAAACCGTGCGACCGCGTTAAAGTCAGCGTAGAAGCGGCAGAGACTAGTCTCGATACCTGCTAGTAAGTGCAAACGCACCGGCCTTCGTGGAAGAGGGAAGTGGAGGGGGGCGCAGGTGCACACAGCCAGGTAAGGGACGGGAGGCAGACTGAGGGCAGTCGAGTCTCAAGCAGGCAGATCCACCAATACTCAGGGTGCGGCGGCTCGGGCTACAAAGCTGGTGTCTTAGCACATTTAGTGCTCTCAGTAGAAAGTTGTTTATATTTTTGTTATGAATTACTATTGCATCTTTTTTAAACACGAATACAGGGGAGACTAAGTCTCCCCTCACGTTACGCCACTGGTGGACACGCTGTGAGTGAAATGGACGTAACAATTGCTCTCGTACTGTTCTTACACTCGTCTGATTCGTCCCCATTTTACGTGCAATTGCGCGAGAGCTGATTGAAGGATCCCGCTCCACATGGTGCAAGACCGCTTCCACAAATTGCAGCGTTCTTACCGTGCGACGGCGTCCCTGTCCAGGTAATCTGCTAAATGATCCGGTCTCACGCAGACATTGGTACACAGCAGGAAAGGGCGTATGATGAGGGATACGGCGATTAGGATATTGTCGTCGATAAACCCGCTGTGCAGCTCATCCGTTGTGGTGCGCTACGTAGTACGCACCAACCATATCAGTGTACTCACTTCAAGTGTATCGCTCCATTAATAAACACAGACAATGCATTACTACACTGGTGGATAGCAGTTTCCTACAACTGAAGAGCGTAATACGGCCTCCACCGGTTTAAATAATCCTCATGACATTAGGGAAAAATATTTGTTTTGATGTCCCCTACAACCTTCCAAAGTTTGTCGGTTTAAATACTGTTCACACTGTATGTTCACTTCGGCATGGCGCATATGGGCAGTGGAAGTATTGCCCGTCCGAAAAATACAGCCTTACGTTACATTGAATTTTATTATCACTGAGTAATGTTTCCTTTTTCGCCGTTTAAACGCTCCAACTATTTTCGTTAGTACGTAATAGTTTTCAGTTACAAATATCTGTATAGTTGTTTTGTTTCTTCTTTTGTCAAAAACAATGCACAGTTCAGTAACTGGTGAGCAATTAGCCACTGGGATTATATCTTCTGCCTCCACAATGTTTTCAGATCGTAAGAAGGGACAGACGATTCATCGTGAGAGTAGTGAATAAGGAAGTAAGGAATACAAAATTGTTAAGGCATTCGTGGCCACTTGTTGACAAGTAAGGAATATTATAAAATCACATGATGTAGAAGCAGGGCAGGAAAGTAAAACAAGATTACCTACTTGCTGTCTGTTATGCTGACGTATCTCTAAGATCTGTTGCAAAAAGTCGAAAAAGGTGTAATTTCCACAGATACGACCCCTTTTTGCTTCTGGTAAAAAGCGTCCGAGATATGAAGAACATAAGTTTAACTATCGTTACATGGATATGGATGTAATAAGAGACGACATACTATGTAGACGTGGACATCACATTTCCACTGCAAGCTAGAAACAGTCGAAAAGCAGTCACAAATAACAATGTTTTAATTGCCTCGCCGTGACAAAAAAAAAAGCATTTCAAGTGTTGCATGCACATTATCAGCATTAACAAACTAATTATACAACAGCCTACACAAAAGGAAAAAAAATGGTCGGTATTATTACGAAAGTAGGAATATCCTAAAACAGTGTGGTGATTAGATATATTTAATTTGTTGAGATATACTGCTGACAAAGGCAGATCTACTTCCATGACAATGTTCTTCGAACTCCAGCTCACAAAGCACACATGGTTAGCTTGTGCATTCCCGTCGCGTGCATTATCCTCCGCTGCCGACAATACTCGGACCATTGTGTTGTTACTGAGAAAAATAAACAGTTGATCTGTCGCACAACTATTTTATTCGCGATCACACCTTGTCAGTTTGGCAAGCCGTAAGTGAGTAACGAGCCTCTGGCATATGCCTATCGTTCCGCCTGAAGGAACGCTCGTCATTATTTAAATACTGCTCAGATGAAGAGAAGGAATAAAATCCTTTGGTAAGTTTCCATTCCAGTCGCTCAGTGTTAAAAATACGATGGGTTACGGGGATTCAACCAAAACTCCAACAGAATTGACAATTTATTTTTGTGTGATTTGTTAACCTTTTCTCATGCGAAGAAACATCACCATTTATGAGTAACGGGCACATTCCTCTTGTTGGCAGGTTTAATTGTTCTTCCTATGCCAAAACGCAGTATAATTTGGACGTACTCAGCTATTGCGACACAATTCTGAAACAGAGTGTCTCATTAAAGAAGTAACTGGCAATCACAGAGCTCAAGAGCTTACCAGAAACAGTGTCGGTTTGCAGTAACATAAGAGAACAAATTTCATGTTTATTTTCATACTAGGAAACTCTTGTTTCGCTAGCTGTAGATAAGTTTCAAAAAATTAGTCCCTGGGGTGAAAAAATTAAAACGGCAAGTAGAAGTACTGATATATCGTCATAAATAAGAAAGTTCCGTGTGTTTAGGAATTGGCAAAATACTCTCCTCCTTGGGTGCTATCATTCTCCAAATTTTCGTTTCGATGTCTCCAGCGGTTTAGGAGATACGAGAGATGTTGCGAGTATTTCATTATCGCGGGCGTGAGATCGGAAATGAGTGCGCTACGTAGGATCCATTTTCTCGAGATCGGAGGCAAAGAGACCTCCAAATCTAAACAAAAATTCAACATATTAGCTAGATTTCATACGCAGCAACATATGTTGTAATAAGCATCAAACGCATAGCTACCCCTATTTTTCATTGCAAACTTTTCGAATTTTGCGTAGCGTCATACTAAAATGCGTATACCACAATAAGTATAACCAATAGCGATATGATGGGCACTTCGCCACGAAGCTGATATATAACGTTAAAAGCAAGGTAAAAATGAAGTTTTTTTACTGAATAGTTTCTGTAAAATCGTTTGAGAAAGATTAGTGTGCGCGCACTTCGTTTCTGTCAGCGCAGAGCGTCGTCAACCGGCGCGTGCAAATACTTGTACCCGTCTCAATATGCGTTGGACCCGCGCGACATGTGCGGAACGTGCGCGTCGCGCTGTAGTGTCGTGTCGCGTCTCACGTGGTATATGCGTCTCAAATTTGCCCTTAGCCTGATGTGTACGTGTCGTGCTTGTATTGCCATGACGATTGTTTTCCATTCTGGTAGATCTTTCGCTGGGCTACGCCCAAAAAGCGTCATGAAATATAATTTTTAACAAGTCACCTATTGATTTTAGCGACGTAATAAATCAGTGATAAGACATGCTCAAATTCTACATATTGATTGTACGGCCATTTCACCTTAGATTCTCTGTACTTCGTATAGATTTTATTCATCAATGATTTACAATGGTGTATTCCTTTTCTACCTGAAATTTTTTTGTATTTCCTTCTCTCGTCGATTTAAGCCTCATTAGCTACCACGCGGAGGACCTGGGTTCGGTTCCCGATCCTGCTAAGGATTTTTTTGTGGAATGACAGGTATTCCGTGCATTCAACATTGTGATCCCAATGGAGGAGCTACTTGACCGAGCAGTAGCGGCCTCACGGTTTGGACAGTCTGCAAAACGGCCGGCAGAGCGGTGCACTGACCACATGCCTGTCTGTACCGCATTCGTGACACCTCATGGCCGAGTATGATTTGGCGGCCGGTAGACATGCCTCGGGCTTGCAGGACCTGGACGAAAAACACGTAGCTCTTTCGTCGATGGTTTAAAGTATTTCTTCAGTTATCTTTTTTGTACATATACTTACCTCCAACTTCCGTAATGCTCTTTCTAAGGAAGGTTATTCCTCCTGAACTGAAATTGTAAGTAGGCTGTTTATGTTTTCTTATTGGCAAAGTTATGTAGCGCTCTGTATGAAAATCACTGGCTGTGCTGTGTGCAGTCTGTGGCTAGTTTGCATTGTTGTCTGCCATTGTAGTGTTGGGCAACTGGATGTGAACAGCGCGTAGCGTTGCGCAGTTGGAGGTGAGCCGCCAGCAGTGGTGGATGTGGGGAGATAGATGGCGGACTCTGCCATTGTAGTGTTGGGCAGCTGGATGTGAACAGCGCGTAGCGTTGCGCATAGAGATGGGCAAACTGAAACACGTAATTGTTTTGAAACAAAAGAAACAGTACAAAGTAATGTTCCGATACGTTGTTTCGAAACAGTGAAACACTTTGTGTTTTGTATTCTAATAAACCTACACATTTTATCATCTTGAATGTCTACTGTGTAAGTATGTCCATATAAACACAAATGAGGTGCGAGAGCGCTAATCATGTCGCAGAAAGTATGAAACTATCACTTAGGCGTCTTGGCAGTTTCGTATTTCCTGCAGCAAATGCGCTGCTTTCGTGTCGCGTGACTTTCATACTTTTCAATTGGCTGAGGACAGCCATAGCTGAAGACAGAAGAACCAGCACGAACGGAACTGGAGGTGGGAGCAAACTGCAGAAACACCCATTCCGTTAATATGGGTAATGTACCCATCCTGCTAATTTCCATCTACACAAAGGGAATCATTGTGGATAATAGGCACAGTGACTATAGACTCACAAATAACGCCAAATAATTCGAATAAATAACAAAATATAACAAATTTTTTTTGTCTTTCAAGGGTTTCGAACCGTTACTATAAATTCACCATGCTTCACAGCCCTTCCCGTACACAATTACACTATCAGTGATTTGTCGAACAGATCGCTTGCAATTATACCTACATCAAATTTATGTATATGTCTAATAACTGTCACTCTACGCCTTTTTTTATTCAAAATGTTGTAGGCTTGCTTGCGTTTCTTAATATGATTACTGTACATGAACAGAGAAGCGTATGTTATAAAAAAAGTGTAATTTAACTGAATGAGTTTCACATGTTTATTATTTTGAATGTGAATAGTATGCGTTGTTTTATTGTTTGGTTAGTGTTTATAAAGCAGATGTTACGCCATTTCGAAACAGGACAGTCAGCTAGAAACGAAGCTTTATTTTCGGATATCTTAAGCTTCGTGCTATTGCTTGTCAAAAAGATTTCGACACTCTTGAAAGAGTTTCATGAAGTGGTATGTTGTGTTTCAGTACCTGTGCCGAGCCCGAATCTCGTCCGACACAGAGTGGAATGAAACATCACTGTTTCGATACAACTAGTCCGTTCCAGGCACAGGTGGACTGAAACAGCCTTATTTTGAAACAACGATACAGTTTCTGTTTCTGGCTCGAGATCGAATCTGGTCCGAGACAGGGGCGGAATGAAACACCACTGTTTCGAAACAGTGAACCACAACCGTTCCGAAACACTGAAACAGTTACACGCATCGGTACATTGTATCGAAACATAGAAACAGTGGCAAAGTCTAGTTGCGCAGTTGGAGGTGAGCCGCCAGCAGTGGTGGATGTGGGGAGAGAGATGGCGGAGGTTTGAAATTTGTAATACTGGATGGCATGAACTGCTATATATATTATGATTATTAAGGTAAATACATTGTTTGTTCTCTATCAAAATCTTTCATTTGCTAACTATGCCTATCAGTAGTTAGTGCCTTCCGTACTTTGAATCTTTTATTTAGCCGGCAGTAGTGGCGCTCGCTGTATTGCAGTAATTCGAGTAATGAAGATTTTTGTGAGGTAAGTGATTTGTGAAAGGTATAGGTTAATGTTAGTCAGGGCCATTCTTTTGTAGGGATTTTTGAAAGTCAGATTGCGTTGCGCTAAAAATATTGTGTGTCAGTTTAAGCACAGTCGTGGATAAATTTTTCATAGGGGACGTTCTAAAATACCTGTTGTCCTATTCATTGCTGCAGTACATACAGCCTTAGATGACTTCAAACGTAGATTACGAGTCTTCTGTACTTCAGTATTTCGCTTATTTGTACGCGAAGTATTTGCGACGATTCTCTCAATTTTCAATGTACTCTAAATCATTATTAAATTTCGTCTATGTTTGTCTCATGGTTACGCCTTACAGTTCAATACCTGATTTCGAAAGTTTTTCTGCCCGTGTCTCCAGGTCTTCAAGCATATCTGCTCCTCTTCCTGCGATTCTAGAACAATAAATTTGCTACTGCAGCTGAAATACGTTGCAGAAGATCGCATCACTCCTTTTTCAATACGATGTATTTCTTTAATGTAGTAGTTTGCGTTGCCCCTTCTCGACCCGCGTGTCGTTGATCATTACTGATTCTTCCACATTTGAGGCGTACTTTCCCACCCAAAGGGCAAATGGTGCCCTGAACTTCTGTTCCCCTGCCCTCTTTGACAACGCTGTTGCCAGAATAAGGGTAGCTCCTTGTACTGAATGTCTTCAGATGCAGTTGCTGATTATTTTCGTTCAAAATGCAGGCAGTGACTGGTAGCGAACTCGAAATCTTTAAGCGATTTGGTCGGTATTCAAAGATACCAACAATAGGCAACTTTTAGTGGTAGTTACGTGTTTAACAGATGCGGGGGAGGTCATTGCTGTCAGGCAGTAGTGGAACTGTGACCTCTTCAAGGGGCTTTACTGATGATATATTAAGTATCCTATATTATCAATCAGACTATATCGAAGTAAACCACTTCGGCATTTTCTAAAATTCGCAAGAAAAAAGTCAGCTGTAGAGATAACGTCAGTGTGTCGCAGATCGGACACTTTATTTCCCCTGCTGTGTCTGCAAATACGCTTAAAGTGCCGCAATTATTTTTCGGTTCTGTAAATTATTCCTTTAAATACCTTCGAATGGGGATCGAAGTACATCGGTTGAAAACAGAACGCATCTGAAATGCCAGATGCGTGACAATAAAAATAACTTAATGTCCAACACACTCGCTAAATGTGACTAACACTTTGGGAAGTGAAGCACGCATGTATTACTCAAATTAGTTGTCTGTTAACATACGATGCTTCAGTAACCCTAATGTTCTCCTATCATGAAAACTGGAATACCAACGGGAATCACTTTGATTATCATGAAAGGAGTCAGTTGCAGGTTGCGTCCTCCACTGACGTTTGCGTGTGCGTGGACACAATATTTCCAGGAAATTGTTTATTCGTGAATGCCACATTGTTGTCACCTATAATTATAGAGGTAACAGCGGAAAAGTTCAACATAACGCAAGCCAGAACAGCCAGTTACTTTCAACTAAAGGGATTGTATTACATGGACACTGTCACATGTGTTAAATATCTGCGAGCGCGCGTGAGGAGCTCTTCAAAGCGGAACGACCACATAAAACTGATCGTAGGGAAGGTAGATGTAGATGTCAGTCTGAGACTCAATGGAAGAATTCTCACAAGGTATAAGTCTACCCACAATGTGGGTAAGCTTACATAATCCTCGCTCCACTGTTGAAATTCGCTCGCTAGTGTGAAACACAAACGAAATAGAATTAATAGAGGAAACTGAGACGATCCAAAGAATAGCAGGTTTCGCGACAGGTTCGTTCAGTATGCGCGAAAGCATCACAGAGATGCTCATCCAATTACAGTGGCAGATGCTACAAGAGCGGTGCTAGGTGTTATGATGTGATTTGCTTTTAAGGCTCATTTTTAGCTACTTTCTCGTCGCTTATAGGTTGCCTAAAGGATGCTGCGGTCTCTGAATGTTATACAACAATTCAAGCAAAATCGCATTAATAGTTTTTATTACAAATAAGGACACTGACAATACTTAACTTCGGATTTACAATGGCGTGGCAAGCGATGGGTGACATGCAAAGCAATGTCTTTAGCTGTAGACGTGTCCAGACAAGCAATGGATATGGATCACAAATAGCTGCTTATCGTAGCAATCTCTGCTAGGCCGGGTCTAGTACTCCGCTAATACTGTCCGGCAGGGTGGCAGGAGCGGCGCTTATATTCTCTTCGGGTAGAGGGCGCTCATGTCGTGATGTGGTCCTTGTCAGCGGGCTATTGGCTGACGTCGTCTCACCGCCTTCTTTGTTCTTTGCCATCTTCGTCTTCGTACCGGCGCTTGTCGATACGCCAGAACACATTGCTTACTGCTACATACGGGGTGTTACATAGGAGGTATTTCATATTTTGAGAGATGGTAGTGTGAGTCAAAACAAGATAAAAATGACCACTGGTCTCTGAAATCTGTACCGTAAAAGCCACGAGCACTTTTTCATCTTTGGTCCAAGGAACACATCCATTCTAGTGCAAACTATTCATTTTTTGCGAGCTACCTGCAGGATGCAGTAAAAAAGAACTCATTCTGTTACTTTGGAACAGCTGAATCTCTAATGCATTTTGTCTGCTATAACATGGGAGCAGCACTTGAGGCATCGCAAGAGGTGGTGCTCGATATGGTGTCCGTTCATAATACGGCAAGCTTTTGTCAAACATCTTAGGAAATGACACTTTTTGAAAAAACACTAGTTTTTCACATATGCACTGCCAGGCACAGAGGACTGCGAGCTACTACGGACGAGAATTACCCATTTGCGAGCTTCGCTGGGTCGAGATCGGGAGAAACACACTGGTTGCACTGGGTGATCACAACAATTTTAGTTCAAAGTTAGTTATCTAGTAAGACCACACGGCTCGAGCTCCCACGTACTTCTGCACGAAAAACAAAAACAAAAACAAAAAAAATTTCACCCTAGCACTTACATAGCATATATTCCCTTGGGTTTCCATTGACTGTGGTTGGACTTATTAAATAAATTGGCTACGTTAGGTCTGAGGGGTGCTAACCACATCCACTGCAGTATCCCCAGCAATTTTAAATTAATTGTCAAGTTTATACAAACAAATGTTAGCAGGCAGGAATAATTTTTAGTGAACACAACACAGTTTTAACCAACTGGAGTTCGTTATCTTTTTCAGGACAGATTTGACTGAAGTGTTCCTGATTTGACCTCAGATATTTACCGAGTTGGTTCAACAGCGCCACTCAGATATTAATCCCAATCGTTCAGCAATTATTCATTTAATGTTTCTTTTAAAATAGCTGAAACCCCAAGATGAACGAAGTTGCGAGCGGAGAATACTTCTCGAAAAATAATAATGCACCAAACACAATCCGAACTCCAACCGCAAGCTGAAATCACTATGTCCCACAGCGGTTGTTCAGAGTTAAAGTTCGTCACGACTTCGCGGTACGAAAATAAGTTTAACTCGTGCGCGAAAATTTCTACAAGTCTTACTAACGCACCACCTCGAATACTTCAGAGCACAACAGCTAGAATCAAAAGTGCTATGGTCGGCCGTGGTGGCCGTGCGGTTCTAGGCGCTGCAGTCCGGAACCGCGGGACTGCTACGGTCGCAGGTTCGAATCCTGCCTCGGGCATGGATGTGTGTGATGTCCTTAGGTTAGTTAGGTTTAAGTAGTTCTAAGTTGTAGGGGACTGATGACCTAAGATGTTAAGTCCCATATAGTGCTCAGAGCCATTTTTGAACAAGTCCATGCGACTTCGCGGTACGAAAATTATTCTAAGTCCAATTCGTGCACGGACTTCAGCCAGTCACTCGTGCTACCCCTTTCAACTCGACTCAGATTGCCCTACCACAGACAATGGCTTCCCTTAAAAGAACTCGGTTTCAACACTCTGAAGTCAAATCAAGTTTTTTGTACATAAAATTTACTTTTACACTTAATATAGATACAATAAAATGCATGTAGCACTTCTATTCAGAAGGAAATTTTCCGCTGAATTCCGATTCATCATCAGAATTTCTGTACGGGATCCTTTCTCATATTATTAAAATTTGTGTTTTTCATATAGAACTTTACATTACTTAAAATACTCTCAATGCATAAATAACTGATATTATTGTATTACCAATTTCCTTATGTCTATTTTTCCCTTTATAGTTCCTATTTTTAATTTTTCAAAATTCTGCATTTTAATCCCGAAAACAGCATTCCGGCTCCTCATTTGAATTTTCAGAACATGTGAAAAAACTTACATCGATATCTTAATTCAACTCACTCAAACCTTTCATTTTACATCTCATTTGTAAAATTTGGTCAAAACGTCTCCAAGATGCCCAATTACAATTTTATTTAGTTATTAAAATATTCAATGTATTATAATTCAGAAACTACCAGGTCGACTGGATACACGTTTATATGACCACAACCGGCTAATATGGTGCTTTAAAATGAGCCTACGAGCTCCTTTGTGCCACACTGGGGTCAGTTCTTTATTTCTACGTCATACATCCACTTTAGCTCTATGCTGAAAGAGGCCTGGAGAAAGCCCGCCATGAGACTCCGTGCAGGCCGTTAGGTTTCCCTGTCACGTGGATGGACGCTAAACTGACCGTACTCATTTTAAAGTACCGCCATCTGTCGGTCAGTGCCGAAACTAGGATGATTCTGCTGCTGTCTAGACGGCTGACACACACACATCTTACTGTTAGTTTTAAACACGCCAGATTCTCGTCTGCCACTTTGCCGCGATTTTTACTATAGAATGTGCGGTATTCGTATCCGCCGCCCCAAAGCCTGGCACCTCGCAGGATACGTTACTGTAGAGTTCGTACATTATTAATGGGGCCTGCATACGCCGAAGATTTCATGTCCTCGCAAGGAAAAAATCCATGCGATTAAGATGGGAGGAACGAGCTGGCCAACGTACTGGTCTCTCTCGACCAAGTCCGCCGCTTGTGGTCTCGCGGTAGCGTTCTCGCTTCCCGAGCACGGGGTCCCGGGTTCGATTCCCGGCGGGGTCAGGGATTTTCACCTGCCTCGAGATGACTGGGTGTTTGTGTTGTCCTCATCATTTCATCATCATCCAGGAAAGTGGCGAAATTGGACTGCGCAAAGGTTGGGAAATTGTACGGGCGCTGATAACCACGCTGTTGAGCGCCCAACAAACCAAACATCATCATCATCATCATCTCTCTCGACCAACCCACAGCCCATTAAATGTCTGTGTGAGGTGTTCTCGAATATTTCGGAGGAGATAGGCTGGTGCTCCATCACGCGTAAACCACATCTCCAGGCG